>NC_072768.1:1029932-1242432 GCF_022539595.1 Amphiprion ocellaris
GCTGCTTGGTGTTATCAGGAACACCTGAGCAGCTCAGTGTCTTCCTGCTTTATTAACTGCAGCCAAACATTTCCTCTGTTTCTCTTCACCACTGAACTGGGTTTGGCTCTGTTGCTTTAATTTGTTCTTTAGGCGTTGGCTTGCAGCTTCCAGCAGTAAAATCATCTTTAATGTGTTTCTTGGTGTGTTTTAGGGCTTTTTACTGGATAGTTGTCTTGGTAAATGTGGTTCTTTAGCCACAGTTAGCACATGGTGCTTATGTGTGCAGTGATTAGTGGATTTGGTGCAGGTGAGTTGTGTCTTTATCTTGGCTGTAGTGAGTCTTTAGAGGTTTCTGGTCAGACACATTCTGTGTTCTTGTTTGAGAACCAACGTTGGTTGTCCAGAAGGTAAGAGTTCCTGTCCTGATTCTCTGTTCTCAGAGGTTCTCTGGTAGGATGCAGGAGACTTTAGTGTTTGGGTTGTGCTAGTTTGGTTTTTGTACGGTTTCATTTGGATGACTATCTTGAGGCCCCTCCATGTGGTTGAGTGAGGTTTTCTGGAACAGTTCTACAAAGCAACCTGCAGCAGAAGAGACTTTGAGAGTTTTTAGGAAGTTCTGGAGACCAGACTTTAGAGCAGCAGAAACATTTGTCAGCAGTTTGAGCAGGAGAAGGTGAGCTTCAGAGTAGAAATGAGAAGGAAACCTTCTTGACCCGTGTGGTGAGGTCCTGTACCAAGAGTTTGAGCAGGTTGTGAAGAGTCTGTAGTTCTTTGGTCTGAAAGCACAAGAAGAGTCGACTCATTAAAGGAGAAAACAGGAGATATTGTTGGTTCTTCTGTCGCTCTGCAGTTTCCTTAGACTGAATATCAAGTTTCTATTTTAAATGATTTCCCATGTGAGCCCAAGAAGACTTGATTAAACTCCCTCCATCCCCTGGACACAACAGACTTTATTACCATGTTAAATCTTTTTTTTAAAAATGTTTTTGAGTTTTAATCATAGTTTTAGCATAGTTTTTTCTCTTTGCTTGTTTAGTTTTGTCGTCTGTGTGAAAGGTGCTAAACAAATAAAGTTGAATTGATAAACTGAATAATTGACTAACTCATGATTGTGACAACAGAAGTATTTTCATTGTGATTTAAGTGTTTGTTTCATTTTTAAGGTTGGGGTTAAAATCTTAACAGAAAAAAATTAAAGAAATAAGCTACACTAAAAAAAGAAATGGAATCAAAGGAAAAAAGATTTAATACAATAAAACTTCAAAAGAAAATTAAACATTAAACACAGTTAAATTATACTAAACAAACAAAATAATTAGATAATTCAACAGATGATACAAAACATGTAATTATGAAATTAAACAAAAATGTTAAACATTAAAGATGAAATATTTTAGATAATTAAACATTTAAAAAATACAATTAAACAAGAACATTAAACATTTAAAAAATACAAAACATTTCATTAGATTATTAAACCTTTGAAAAGACAAAACATTTCTAAATCAAATCAGACAGAAAAGAATAAAAGGAGAGAAAAGAGCAAAAGTACACATTTAAGAAGAATCAAACTAAACACAAAACATTTGAAAAGACACCAGTAAAACTTCAGAAGATCAAATTAAACAGAAAAGACAATAAAACGATGAAAAAGAGCAAAGACATAAAATTCAAAGCGTTTTCTATTCTGAAATAAAAACATCAAGCTGTTTCTTCAAAAATTTCCTCTTTCTATGTTCTTGGTTTGATTGTGGACAGATTTACTAAGAACTCATTTCAGAAAACTGCTTCCCAGATAAAGTCTGCTAGTATTTGAAGGCATCAATCAAACTAATGTTACCTTCTGATCTCCACAAACTTTACTGTTCAGTGAAGAGAATCAAAGTTTGTTGAGGATTTCTAAAAAACCCACAGGTGAAGGTCTGAGAAGAACTCAGATGGATGATCTAAATATGAAATCAAGACTCATGGTCACAAGTTTTAAGGCTTCTGTTAACCAGAAAGTTCAAACTAACAGAGAAGTACTGAGAAACCTTTAAAATTTCAGTCCTCAGACTGTCTAAAGGTTCAAACTAACAGAGAAGTACTGAGAAACCTTTAACATTTCAGTCCTCAGACTGTCTAAAGGTTCAAACTAACAGAGAAGTACTGAGAAACCTTTAAAATTTCAGTCCTCAGACTGTCTGAAGGTTCAAACTAACAGAGAACTACTCAGGAACTTAGAAAATTTCAGCCCTCAGACTGTCTAAAGGTTCAAAGTAACAGGGAAGTACTGAGAAACTTTCAAGATTTCAGTCCTCAGACTGTCTAAAGGTTCAAACTAACAGAGAACTACTCAGGAACTTAGAACATTTCAGCCCTCAGACTGTCTAAAGGTTCAAACTAACAGAGAAGTACTGAGAAACTTTCAAGATTTCAGTCCTCAGACTGTCTAAAGGTTCAAACTAACAGAGATCTACTGTGGGACTTAGAAAATTTCAGCCCTCACACTGTGTGAAAGCTCAGGTCCTGAGGACTCGGGAGGTGTGGAGGCTTTGGAAAGTCTTGGAACTGAGGGTTCCACCCTCCAGCACAAAGGCTGAAGCCCAACCTCCTGAGAAAAACGGTCGAGTCGAGACTCGAGTTAAAAAAAAACTCGAAAATGAAAAAAAATAGATGATAAATGCGCAAAAAAAACTAGAATTAGTATCTGAGCGAATAGCTCAGGGGGATAAGTAGAGGACTACCAAGTGGAAGGTCGCAGGTTCAAGACCGACCACCGGCAGTTTTCTTTCTTTGTCTTTGTCAGAATTTTGATAAAACTTAAGAAGGGTCTGGTCTTGAACCAGCGACCTGCAGCTCCATAGGCAAATCCTTAACTCACTGAGCTACAGATCAGATGAAAAGAAATAAATTCGTCGTCCCTTTGGCATCGTAGTTTGTGAAGTGACCACATGGGCAGGGCCAAGGCGGAGTCTGGGTGGAGTCAGGGCGGAGAGTAGGCGGGGAGGTGGGTGGCGGCCTCCCCCCTCTACTCCCCCACCACCCACCACACCTTCCCCCGCCCGACGAGTTCTTCGAGTCTCCACGAGTTCTTCGAGTCTCGACGGGTTTTCCCGAGTTTCTGGAGTTTCCACCAGGTCGGAGGCAGAACAAGTTGTCATGAAGAGGTGTTGAAGTCGGCCAGGATGGACTGACTTTTTACAGCGACTAGAAGGAAGACCACTAGAAGAGTAGGTCTTTAACCACCATCCATAAAATCCATGGAGTCGCTCCAGAGAAATGAAGGGAGGTCAACTTTTATCAACCTCCATCCACATGTTCAACTTCATATCATTAGACATTTTTAGCATCACACTTTATTATCATTTATTAGGACTTTAATGGAATCCACTGGCAGATTTAGTTTTTCTTGGCAAACTTTATTCTTGTCGTCGTAGGACTGCAGTATTTAAAACTCTTCCTTCTATTTGACCTCATGTTTATTAGTTTTAGTGGAGAAAGTTATTTTAATTGTCCATTAGTCTCTTAAAATCCAAATAATAAATTGGATTAGTCAAGAGCTTTAAATTTCTTACTTTGTCATATTTTAAACATGACAAAAAAAAATATAAAAATAAAGCGTCTTGAGACAACTTCACCTGTAATTGGCATTATATCAATAAAATTGAACTTAAATTGTATGTATCTTGTAATGTTGGAGTAATTCAGCCATATATGTTGGAAAACATTTTCTTTGTCCATTAATCTGTTGATTGTTTTCTCCACTAATTCATTTCTTGTTTTGGTTTATAAAATGTCAAACCCAAATATATTCAGTTTACTGACATAAAAACCAAAAAGATTTACATTCACGATGCAGGAATCAGGCAGTTTTTCACTTTTTATCTTAGTTTAGTCAGAAAGATAGTTGATAACGTGTGAATTGTTGCAGCTTGTGAGCCATAAAAGGTTTTAATCTTTGGGGCCGAGTGTCAGAAAACACTTAGAAACCAACATCAACAAAACACTCAAAGATTTGAACATCATTAAAGGGAAATCCAACTTTTGCATGACAATATCTAATTAAAGGACATTTATTTCCAACGTAAATGTGTGATATTCATCCTCTGGAGCTTTCTCTTCACATCGTCTTCCACCTGGACTGGTTTGGTCGGGAGCATGTGCAACAAACATTTGAAAAACTGCACTTTAACATCAATGAATGACACTGAAGTTTAATCTCTACATAAATGACACTGAGTCTGGATGTGCTGCTCTGTCATTAACTCCTAAGTTTAGGGAAAGTTCAAACAAAAGAGGACAGTTCAGATCAGACTTGAGAATGAGCTTATTTTGAACAAACATCTCAGACTTTCTGAGCTTGGGAACCTCTAGCAAGATATTTTAACAACAAGCAACTCAAGAGATTCAGAAGTTGGAGAGAGTTAGCTTTAGCTGAGCCAAAGAACATGTGGGACGCTAACCTAGCAAACATTTCAGACTTTTCTCTGTGAATTCTGAGAAATAATTTCCTATTTAATGACAGAGCTACACATCTTAACTCAGTCTCATTAAAACAGACTCTAATTCAGTGTCATCCATCCATATTAAAGTGCACTTACCCAAAATGTTTGTTGCATGAGCTCCAACAAAACCTGTCCAGGTAGAAGGCCACTTTGACAAACAGGAAGTGGATGATTCCAAGCAGATTTATCGAAGGGGGAACCAGACTGTACTAAGTGTGGTCCAGTATAGAGGGGTGTTTTGTGGGTTTTTAAGGCTGATAATGATTATTAGTGAGACATTTGGAGTAGATATTCATTTGCAGTAAATGAAAGCATTTAAAATCTTGGAGTTAAACTTAGAAGAACACAAACTCTAACAGAAAACTTTGTTGATACGTTTTTGTTTTGTTTACAGATGTTAAGTTAAAGGAGTTTTATTCGTGATGTATATCAAATCACTCCAGAAGACAGAGCGACCACAGGTAGATAAAGGTTCAGAGCCAAAGTAGCGCCATTTTTAAACGTATTTATTACCGTAAATCAGTAAAAAATAAAATACTGCTAATCAGTAAATCAGTCAGCCCACAATTACTACAATTCTACAATGTATGTCTCTTTCCTTTGAATTGCTATTTGTATAATATACGATGTATGTGATGTATAGATGTATGTATTTCATCATATGGCACGTTTTTACAACATGTTGAAAAATGACATTTTTCGACATAGTATACTATGCCGTTTTTTGCGCCAAAATTCATGATGATTTTTTTTTTTTCAAAGAAAACCTTTCTGGAGTGTTTTTCACAGCCTCCTTTACATTATTTCATCATATGGCACGTTTTTACAACATGTTGAAAAATGACATTTTTCGACATAGGCGTTTTGTTGCACCAAAATTCATGGTGATTTTTTTTTTTTCAAAGAAAACCTTTCTGGAATGTTTTTAATGGCCTCCTTTACATTATTTCATCATATGGCACGTTTTTACAACATGTTGAAAAATCGCTTTTTTTTTTCGACATAGTATACTATGGCGTGTTTTGGACGACATGCTATACTATGACATTTTTAGAGCGACATGCTAAACTATGGCTTTTTTTGTACGACATGCTATGACTTATTTAGAGCGACATGCTATACTATGATGTTTTTAGAGCGACATGCTATACTATGACATTTTTTGGACGACATGCTATGCTATGACATTTTTAGGACGACATGCTATACTATGAAGTTTTTAGAGTGACATGCTACACTATGACGTTTTTTGGACGACATGCTATACTATGATGTTTTTAGAGCGACATGCTATCCTATGATTTTTTTGGACGACATGCTATACTATGAAGTTTTTAGAGTGACATGCTATACTATGACGGCCAGTCGCTGCGGTTCAAAGCCAACACCGACTACGTGGACTTCTACTGGACCTCACGGAGGCCTTCAAACCGGACCAACAATTTCAGGTTAACTTTTTTGGTCTACATTGAAGGATTTTTTCTAAACCACCCTTTCGGGTCTATATTTGAGGTTTTAGGTGGAATATTCCTTTTAACCAGCCCCTCAGGTCTCTTTGACGATTTTGGATGGAATACTCGGTTAAACCAACATTTTAGGTGCATGCCCAAGGATTTTTGGTGGAATGTTCCTTTCAGGTGGATGTGTGAGGACCTTGTAGGTGGAATACTTCCTGAAACCAGCCTTTTAGGTCAACATTCAAAGATTTAAGGTGGAATATTCCTTTAAACCAACCTGAATTTCATGTTTTGATCATTATCAAGTGAGAAACCTCAATCCAGACTCCTCATAATGACGTTTGAGATTTATGCTGCTGTTATTTGTTTAGTCCAAACTAAATGACAGAAATCCTCAACTGTAATTTTATTTCAGGACTGCGTTAATAAATGTCAAAACAATCCATGTGACTCTAAAAACTGAACAGCTTTACAAACTCTAACATTAAACTCTCCACAAGGATCCAAAATAAGTTGGACTTCTACATGAGAGCTTTAATTATTCTTCATCTACTTCCTGAAAATTTTGGTCAATAAAAAAGACAAAAACTAATATTTTCAGCTGAACTAAAGACAGATTTTGTGATTTTTCTGCTCACATGTTGTGTTATTGTAAACTTCCTCTTTCAAATAAATATCCTCCTAACCCCCTGGAAACCAGCGTTTGTCCTGTTTTTGTGTTGCTCCTCGGCGACCCTGGAAAGCCGGGTCCTAATGTTTTTGAGCAACACACCATACTATGACGTTTTTACAATGATGGTTCTACTATGGAACCAGTTTGACATGTTCAGGTGTTCTTTGTGTGAAAACTCAGAGATTTCAGATATCAGAAGGTGGTTTTCAACTTTCTTTGTTAACTTTCTGCTTCAACTTTAAACTAAATTTACCTGACTAAGCCAGCCCTCTGGACTTCCAGGAAGCTGTGTTCCTATTGGCTGTCCAGGTGGCTGCTTGGTGTTATCAGGAACACCTGAGCAGCTCACTGTCTTCCTGCTTTATTTAGCTGCAGCCAAACATTTCCTCTGTTTCTTTTCACCACTGAAACGGGTTTGGCTCTGTTGCAGTAGTTTGTTCTTTAGGCGTTGGCTTGCAGCTTCCAGCAGTAAAATAGTCTTTAATGTGTTTCTTGGTGTGTTTTAGGGCTTTGTACTGGATAGTTGTCTTGGTAAATGTGGTTCTTTAGCCACAGTTAGCACATGGTGCTAATGTGTGCAGTGATTAGTGGATTTGGTGCAGGTGAGTTGTGTCTTTATCTTGGCTGTAGTGAGTCTTTAGAGGTTTTTGCTCAGACACATTCTGTATTTGTGTTTGAGAACCAACGTTGGTTGTCCAGAAGGTAAGAGTTCCTGTCCTGATTCTCTGTTCTCAGAGGCTCTCTGGTAGGCTGCAGGAGACTTTAGTGTTTGGGTTGGACTAGTTTGGTTTTTGTACGGTTTCATTTGGATGACTATCTTGAGGCCCCTCCATGTGGTTTAGTGAGGTTTTCTGGAACAGTTCTACAAAGCAATCTGCAGCAGAAGAGACTTTGAGAGTTTTTAGGAAGTTCTGGAGACCAGACTTTAGAGCAGCAGAAACATTTGTCAGCAGTTTGAGCAGGAGAAGGTGAGCTTCAGAGTAGAAATGAGACAGAAACCTTCTTGACCCGTGTGGTGAGGTCCTGTACCAAGAGTTTGAGCAGGTTGTGAAGAGTCTGTAGTTCTTTGGTCTGAAAGCACAAGAAGAGTCGACTCATTAAAGGAGAAAAACAGGAGATATTGTTGGTTCTTCTGTCGCTCTGCAGTTTCCAGTTTCCTTAGACTGAATATCAAGTTTATATTTTAAATGATTTCCCATGTGAGCCCAAGAAGACTTGAATAAACTCCCTCCATCCCCTGGACACAACAGATTTTATTACCATGTTAAATCTTTTGTTTTTTAAATGTTTTTGAGTTTTAATCATAGTTTTAGCATAGTTTTTTCTCTTTGCTTGTTTAGTTTTGTCGTCTGTGTGAAAGGTGCTAAACAAATAAAGTTGAATTGATAAACTGAATGATTGACTAACTCATGATTGTGACAACAGAAGTATTTTCATTGTGATTTAAGTGTTTGTTTCATTTTTAAGGTTGGGGATAAAATCTTAACAGAAAAAAATTAAAGAAATAAACTACACTAAAAAAAGCAATGGAATCAAAGGAAAAAAGATTTAATACAATAAAACTTAAAAAGAAAATTAAACATTAAAAAAATAATTAATATTAAATTATTTAATTAGATAATTCAACAGATGATACAAAACATGTAATTATGAAATTAAACAAAAATGTTAAACATTACAGATGAAATATTTTAGATAATTAAACATTCAAAAAATACAATTAAACAAGAACATTAAACATAAAAAAACACAACTTTTAATTAGATTATTAAACCTTTGAAAAGACAAAACATTTCTAAATCAAATCAGACAGAAAAGAATAAAAGGAGAGAAAAGAGCAAAAGTAAACATTTAAGAAGAATCAAACTAAAGACAAAACATTTGAAAAGACACCAGTAAAACTTTAGAAGATCAAATTAAACAGAAGAGACAATAAAACGATGAAAAAGAGCAAAAACAGATAAAGGTCTTGAAGCGTTTTCTAGTCTGAAATGAAAACATCAAGTTGTTTCTTCAAAAATATCCTCTTTCTATGTTCTTGGTTTGATTGTGGACAGATTTACTAAGAACTCATTTCAGAAAACTGCTTCCCAGATAAAGTCTACTAGTATTTGAAGGCATCAATCAAACTAATGTTACCTTCTGATCTCCACAAACTTTACTGTTCAGTGAAGAGAATCAAAGTTTGTTGAGAATTTCTAAAAAACCCACAGGTGAAGGTCTGAGAAGAACTCAGATCGATAGTCTAAATGTGAAATCAAGACTCATGGTCAAAAGTTTTAAGGCTTCTCTTAACCAGAAAGTTCAAACTAACAGAGAAGTACTGAGAAACTTCTAAAATTTCAGCCCTCAGACTGTCTAAAGGTTCAAACTAACAGAGAAGTACTGAGAAACCTTTAAAATTTCAGTCCTCAGACTGTCTGAAGGTTCAAACTAACAGAGAACTACTCAGGAACTTAGAAAATTTCAGCCCTCAGACTGTCTAAAGGTTCAAAGTAACAGGGAAGTACTGAGAAACTTTCAAGATTTCAGTCCTCAGACTGTCTAAAGGTTCAAACTAACAGAGAACTACTCAGGAACTTAGAACATTTCAGCCCTCAGACTGTCTAAAGGTTCAAACTAACAGAGAAGTACTGAGAAACTTTCAAGATTTCAGTCCTCAGACTGTCTAAAGGTTCAAACTAACAGAGATCTACTGTGGGACTTAGAAAATTTCAGCCCTCACACTGTGTGAAAGCTCAGGTCCTGAGGACTCGGGAGGTGTGGAGGCTTTGGAAAGTCTTGGAACTGAGGGTTCCACCCTCCAGCACAAAGGCTGAAGCCCAACCTCCTGAGAAAAACGGTCGAGTCGAGACTCGAGTTAAAAAAAAACTCGAAAATGAAAAAAAATAGATGATAAATGCGCAAAAAAAACTAGAATTAGTATCTGAGCGAATAGCTCAGGGGGATAAGTAGAGGACTACCAAGTGGAAGGTCGCAGGTTCAAGACCGACCACCGGCAGTTTTCTTTCTTTGTCTTTGTCAGAATTTTGATAAAACTTAAGAAGGGTCTGGTCTTGAACCAGCGACCTGCAGCTCCATAGGCAAATCCTTAACTCACTGAGCTACAGATCAGATGAAAAGAAATAAATTCGTCGTCCCTTTGGCATCGTAGTTTGTGAAGTGACCACATGGGCAGGGCCAAGGCGGAGTCTGGGTGGAGTCAGGGCGGAGAGTAGGCGGGGAGGTGGGTGGCGGCCTCCCCCCTCTACTCCCCCACCACCCACCACACCTTCCCCCGCCCGACGAGTTCTTCGAGTCTCCACGAGTTCTTCGAGTCTCGACGGGTTTTCCCGAGTTTCTGGAGTTTCCACCAGGTTGGAGGCAGAACAAGTTGTCATGAAGAGGTGTTGAAGTCGGCCAGGATGGACTGACTTTTTACAGCGACTAGAAGGAAGACCACTAGAAGAGTAGGTCTTTAACCACCATCCATAAAATCCATGGAGTCGCTCCAGAGAAATGAAGGGAGGTCAACTTTTATCAACCTCCATCCACATGTTCAACTTCATATCATTAGACATTTTTAGCATCACACTTTATTATCATTTATTAGGACTTTAATGGAATCCACTGGCAGATTTAGTTTTTCTTGGCAAACTTTATTCTTGTCGTCGTAGGACTGCAGTATTTAAAACTCTTCCTTCTATTTGACCTCATGTTTATTAGTTTTAGTGGAGAAAGTTATTTTAATTGTCCATTAGTCTCTTAAAATCCAAATAATAAATTGGATTAGTCAAGAGCTTTAAATTTCTTACTTTGTCATATTTTAAACATGACAAAAAAAATATAAAAATAAAGCGTCTTGAGACAACTTCACCTGTAATTGGCATTATATCAATAAAATTGAACTTAAATTGTATGTATCTTGTAATGTTGGAGTAATTCAGCCATATATGTTGGAAAACATTTTCTTTGTCCATTAATCTGTTGATTGTTTTCTCCACTAATTCATTTCTTGTTTTGGTTTATAAAATGTCAAACCCAAATATATTCAGTTTACTGACATAAAAACCAAAAAGATTTACATTCACGATGCAGGAATCAGGCAGTTTTTCACTTTTTATCTTAGTTTAGTCAGAAAGATAGTTGATAACGTGTGAATTGTTGCAGCTTGTGAGCCATAAAAGGTTTTAATCTTTGGGGCCGAGTGTCAGAAAACACTTAGAAACCAACATCAACAAAACACTCAAAGATTTGAACATCATTAAAGGGAAATCCAACTTTTGCATGACAATATCTAATTAAAGGACATTTATTTCCAACGTAAATGTGTGATATTCATCCTCTGGAGCTTTCTCTTCACATCGTCTTCCACCTGGACTGGTTTGGTCGGGAGCATGTGCAACAAACATTTGAAAAACTGCACTTTAACATCAATGAATGACACTGAAGTTTAATCTCTACATAAATGAGACTGAGTCTGGATGTGCTGCTCTGTCATTAACTCCTAAGTTTAGGGAAAGTTCAAACAAAAGAGGACAGTTCAGATCAGACTTGAGAATGAGCTTATTTTGAACAAACATCTCAGACTTTCTGAGCTTCAGCACCTCTAGCAAGATATTTTAACAAGCAACTCAAGAGATCCAGAAGTTGGAGAGCATTAGCTTTAGCTGAGCCAAAGAACATGTGGGACGCTAACCTAGCAAACATTTCAGACTTTTCTCTGTGAATTCTGAGAAATAATTTCCTATTTAATGACAGAGCTACACATCTTAACTCAGTCTCATTAAAACAGACTCTAATTCAGTGTCATCCATCCATATTAAAGTGCACTTACCCAAAATGTTTGTTGCATGAGCTCCAACAAAACCTGTCCAGGTAGAAGGCCACTTTGACAAACAGGAAGTGGATGATTCCAAGCAGATTTATCGAAGGGGGAACCGGACTGTACTAAGTGTGGTCCAGTATAGAGGGGTGTTTTGTGGGTTTTTAAGGCTGATAATGATTATTAGTGAGACATTTGGAGTAGATATTCATTTGCAGTAAATGAAAGCATTTAAAATCTTGGAGTTCAACTTAGAAGAACACAAACTCTAACAGAAAACTTTGTTGATACGTTTTTGTTTTGTTTACAGATGTTAAGTTAAAGGAGTTTTATTCGTGATGTATATCAAATCACTCCAGAAGACAGAGCGACCACAGGTAGATAAAGGTTCAGAGCCAAAGTAGCGCCATTTTTAAACGTATTTATTACCGTAAATCAGTAAAAAATAAAATATTGCTAATCAGTAAATCAGTCAGCCCACAATTACTACAATTCTACAATGTATGTCTCTTTCCTTTGAATTGCTATTTGTATAATATACGATGTATGTGATGTATAGATGTATGCATTTCATCATATGGCACGTTTTTACAACATGTTGAAAAATGACATTTTTCGACATAGTATACTATGCCGTTTTTTGCGCCAAAATTCATGATGATTTTTTTTTTTCAAAGAAAACCTTTCTGGAGTGTTTTTCACAGCCTCCTTTACATTATTTCATCATATGGCACGTTTTTACAACATGTTGAAAAATGACATTTTTCGACATAGGCGTTTTGTTGCACCAAAATTCATGGTGATTTTTTTTTTTCAAAGAAAACCTTTCTGGAATGTTTTTAACGGCCTCCTTTACATTATTTCATCATATGGCACGTTTTTACAACATGTTGAAAAATCGCTTTTTTTTTTCGACATAGTATACTATGGCGTGTTTTGGACGACATGCTATACTATGACATTTTTAGAGCGACATGCTAAACTATGGCTTTTTTTGTACGACATGCTATGACTTATTTAGAGCGACATGCTATACTATGATGTTTTTAGAGCGACATGCTATACTATGACATTTTTTGGACGACATGCTATGCTATGACATTTTTTGGACGACATGCTATACTATGAAGTTTTTAGAGTGACATGCTACACTATGACGTTTTTTGGACGACATGCTATACTATGATGTTTTTAGAGCGACATGATATCCTATGATTTTTTTGGACGACATGCTATACTATGAAGTTTTTAGAGTGACATGCTATACTATGACGGCCAGTCGCTGCGGTTCAAAGCCAACACCGACTACGTGGACTTCTACTGGACCTCACGGAGGCCTTCAAACCGGACCAACAATTTCAGGTTAACTTTTTTGGTCTACATTGAAGGATTTTTTCTAAACCACCCTTTCGGGTCTATATTTGAGGTTTTAGGTGGAATATTCCTTTTAACCAGCCCCTCAGGTCTCTTTGACGATTTTGGATGGAATACTCGGTTAAACCAACATTTTAGGTGCATGTCCAAGGATTTTTGGTGGAATGTTCCTTTCAGGTGGATGTGTGAGGACCTTGTAGGTGGAATACTTCCTGAAACCAGCCTTTTAGGTCAACATTCAAAGATTTAAGGTGGAATATTCCTTTAAACCAACCTGAATTTCATGTTTTGATCATTATCAAGTGAGAAACCTCAATCCAGACTCCTCATAATGACGTTTGAGATTTATGCTGCTGTTATTTGTTTAGTCCAAACTAAATGACAGAAATCCTCAACTGTAATTTTATTTCAGGACTGCGTTAATAAATGTCAAAACAATCCATGTGACTCTAAAAACCGAACAGCTTTACAAACTCTAACATTAAACTCTCCACAAGGATCCAAAATAAGTTGGACTTCTACATGAGAGCTTTAATTATTCTTCATCTACTTCCTGAAAATTTTGGTCAATAAAAAAGACAAAAACTAATATTTTCAGCTGAACTAAAGACAGATTTTGTGATTTTTCTGCTCACATGTTGTGTTATTGTAAACTTCCTCTTTCAAATAAATATCCTCCTAACCCCCTGGAAACCAGCGTTTGTCCTGTTTTTGTGTTGCTCCTCGGCGACCCTAGACAGCCGGGTCCTAATGTTTTTGAGCAACACACCATACTATGATGTTTTTACAATGATGGTTCTACTATGGAACCAGTTTGACATGTTCAGGTGTTCTTTGTGTGAAAACTCAGAGATTTCAGGTATCAGAAGGTGGTTTTCAACTTTCTTTGTTAACTTTCTGCTTCAACTTTAAACTAAATTTACCTGACTAAGCCAGCCCTCTGGACTTCCAGGAAACTGTGTTCCTATTGGCTGTCCAGGTGGCTGCTTGGTGTTATCAGGAACACCTGAGCAGCTCACTGTCTTCCTGCTTTATTTAGCTGCAGCCAAACATTTCCTCTGTTTCTTTTCACCACAGAACCGGGTTTGGCTCCATTGCTTTAGGTTGTTCTTTAGGCGTTGGCTTGCAGCTTCCAGCAGTAAAATAGTCTTTAATGTGTTTCTTGGTGTGTTTTAGGGCTTTGTACTGGATAGTTGTCTTGGTAAATGTGGTTCTTTAGCCACAGTTAGCACATGGTGCTAATGTGTGCAGTGATTAGTGGATTTGGTGCAGGTGAGTTGTGTCTTTATCTTGGCTGTAGTGAGTCTTTAGAGGTTTTTGCTCAGACACATTCTGTATTTGTGTTTGAGAACCAACGTTGGTTGTCCAGAAGGTAAGAGTTCCTGTCCTGATTCTCTGTTCTCAGAGGTTCTCTGGTAGGCTGCAGGAGACTTTAGTGTTTGGGTTGGACTAGTTTGGTTTTTGTACGGTTTCATTTGGATGACTATCTTGAGGCCCCTCCATGTGGTTTAGTGAGGTTTTCTGGAACAGTTCTACAAAGCAACCTGCAGCAGAAGAGACTTTGAGAGTTTTTAGGAAGTTCTGGAGACCAGACTTTAGAGCAGCAGAAACATTTGTCAGCAGTTTGAGCAGGAGAAGGTGAGCTTCAGAGTAGAAATGAGATGGAAACCTTCTTGACCCGTGTGGTGAGGTCCTGTACCAAGAGTTTGAGCAGGTTGTGAAGAGTCTGTAGTTCTTTGGTCTGAAAGCACAAGAAGAGTCGACTCATTAAAGGAGAAAAACAGGAGATATTGTTGGTTCTTCTGTCGCTCTGCAGTTTCCAGTTTCCTTAGACTGAATATCAAGTTTATATTTTAAATGATTTCCCATGTGAGCCCAAGAAGACTTGAATAAACTCCCTCCATCCCCTGGACACAACAGATTTTATTACCATGTTAAATCTTTTGTTTTTTAAATGTTTTTGAGTTTTAATCATAGTTTTAGCATAGTTTTTTCTCTTTGCTTGTTTAGTTTTGTCGTCTGTGTGAAAGGTGCTAAACAAATAAAGTTGAATTGATAAACTGAATGATTGACTAACTCATGATTGTGACAACAGAAGTATTTTCATTGTGATTTAAGTGTTTGTTTCATTTTTAAGGTTGGGGATAAAATCTTAACAGAAAAAAATTAAGGAAATAAACTACACCAAAAAAAAGCAATGGAATCAAAGGAAAAAAGATTTAATACAATAAAACTTAAAAAGAAAATTAAACATTAAAAAAATAATTAATATTAAACAAATTATTTAATTAGATAATTCAACAGATGATACAAAACATGTAATTATGAAATTAAACAAAAATGTTAAACATTACAGATGAAATATTTTAGATAATTAAACATTCAAAAAATACAATTAAACAAGAACATTAAACATAAAAAAAACACAACTTTTAATTAGATTATTAAACCTTTGAAAAGACAAAACATTTCTAAATCAAATCAGACAGAAAAGAATAAAAGGAGAGAAAAGAGCAAAAGTAAACATTTAAGAAGAATCAAACTAAAGACAAAACATTTGAAAAGACACCAGTAAAACTTTAGAAGATCAAATTAAACAGAAGAGACAATAAAACGATGAAAAAGAGCAAAAACAGATAAAGGTCTTGAAGCGTTTTCTAGTCTGAAATGAAAACATCAAGTTGTTTCTTCAAAAATATCCTCTTTCTATGTTCTTGGTTTGATTGTGGACAGATTTACTAAGAACTCATTTCAGAAAACTGCTTCCCAGATAAAGTCTACTAGTATTTGAAGGCATCAATCAAACTAATGTTACCTTCTGATCTCCACAAACTTTACTGTTCAGTGAAGAGAATCAAAGTTTGTTGAGAATTTCTAAAAAACCCACAGGTGAAGGTCTGAGAAGAACTCAGATCGATAGTCTAAATGTGAAATCAAGACTCATGGTCAAAAGTTTTAAGGCTTCTCTTAACCAGAAAGTTCAAACTAACAGAGAAGTACTGAGAAACTTCTAAAATTTCAGCCCTCAGACTGTCTAAAGGTTCAAACTAACAGAGAAGTACTGAGAAACCTTTAAAATTTCAGTCCTCAGACTGTCTGAAGGTTCAAACTAACAGAGAACTACTCAGGAACTTAGAAAATTTCAGCCCTCAGACTGTCTAAAGGTTCAAAGTAACAGGGAAGTACTGAGAAACTTTCAAGATTTCAGTCCTCAGACTGTCTAAAGGTTCAAACTAACAGAGAACTACTCAGGAACTTAGAACATTTCAGCCCTCAGACTGTCTAAAGGTTCAAACTAACAGAGAAGTACTGAGAAACTTTCAAGATTTCAGTCCTCAGACTGTCTAAAGGTTCAAACTAACAGAGATCTACTGTGGGACTTAGAAAATTTCAGCCCTCACACTGTGTGAAAGCTCAGGTCCTGAGGACTCGGGAGGTGTGGAGGCTTTGGAAAGTCTTGGAACTGAGGGTTCCACCCTCCAGCACAAAGGCTGAAGCCCAACCTCCTGAGAAAAACGGTCGAGTCGAGACTCGAGTTAAAAAAAAACTCGAAAATGAAAAAAAATAGATGATAAATGCGCAAAAAAAACTAGAATTAGTATCTGAGCGAATAGCTCAGGGGGATAAGTAGAGGACTACCAAGTGGAAGGTCGCAGGTTCAAGACCGACCACCGGCAGTTTTCTTTCTTTGTCTTTGTCAGAATTTTGATAAAACTTAAGAAGGGTCTGGTCTTGAACCAGCGACCTGCAGCTCCATAGGCAAATCCTTAACTCACTGAGCTACAGATCAGATGAAAAGAAATAAATTCGTCGTCCCTTTGGCATCGTAGTTTGTGAAGTGACCACATGGGCAGGGCCAAGGCGGAGTCTGGGTGGAGTCAGGGCGGAGAGTAGGCGGGGAGGTGGGTGGCGGCCTCCCCCCTCTACTCCCCCACCACCCACCACACCTTCCCCCGCCCGACGAGTTCTTCGAGTCTCCACGAGTTCTTCGAGTCTCGACGGGTTTTCCCGAGTTTCTGGAGTTTCCACCAGGTCGGAGGCAGAACAAGTTGTCATGAAGAGGTGTTGAAGTCGGCCAGGATGGACTGACTTTTTACAGCGACTAGAAGGAAGACCACTAGAAGAGTAGGTCTTTAACCACCATCCATAAAATCCATGGAGTCGCTCCAGAGAAATGAAGGGAGGTCAACTTTTATCAACCTCCATCCACATGTTCAACTTCATATCATTAGACATTTTTAGCATCACACTTTATTATCATTTATTAGGACTTTAATGGAATCCACTGGCAGATTTAGTTTTTCTTGGCAAACTTTATTCTTGTCGTCGTAGGACTGCAGTATTTAAAACTCTTCCTTCTATTTGACCTCATGTTTATTAGTTTTAGTGGAGAAAGTTATTTTAATTGTCCATTAGTCTCTTAAAATCCAAATAATAAATTGGATTAGTCAAGAGCTTTAAATTTCTTACTTTGTCATATTTTAAACATGACAAAAAAAATATAAAAATAAAGCGTCTTGAGACAACTTCACCTGTAATTGGCATTATATCAATAAAATTGAACTTAAATTGTATGTATCTTGTAATGTTGGAGTAATTCAGCCCTATATGTTGGAAAACATTTTCTTTGTCCATTAATCTGTTGATTGTTTTCTCCACTAATTCATTTCTTGTTTTGGTTTATAAAATGTCAAACCCAAATATATTCAGTTTACTGACATAAAAACCAAAAAGATTTACATTCACGATGCAGGAATCAGGCAGTTTTTCACTTTTTATCTTAGTTTAGTCAGAAAGATAGTTGATAATGTGTGAATTTTTGCAGCTTGTGAGCCGTAGAAGGTTTTAATCTTTGGAGCCGAGTGTCAAAAAACATTTAGAAACCAACATCAACAAAACACTCAACAAAGATTTGAACATCATTAAAGGGAAATCCAACTTCTGCATGACAATGTCTAATTAAAGGACATTTATTTCCAACGTAAATGTGTGATATTCATCCTCTGGAGCTTTCTCTTCACATCGTCTTCCACCTGGACTGGTTTGGTCGGGAGCATGTGCAACAAACATTTGAAAAACTGCACTTTAACATCAATGAATGACACTGAAGTTTAATCTCTACATAAATGAGACTGAGTCTGGATGTGCTGCTCTGTCATTAACTCCTAAGTTTAGGGAAAGTTCAAACAAAAGAGGACAGTTCAGATCAGACTTGAGAATGAGCTTATTTTGAACAAACATCTCAGACTTTCTGAGCTTCAGCACCTCTAGCAAGACATTTTAACAACAAGCAACTCAAGAGATCCACAAGTTGGAGAGCATTAGCTTTAGCTGAGCCAAAGAACATGTGGGACGCTAACCTAGCAAACATTTCAGACTTTTCTCTGTGAATTCTGAGAAATAATTTCCTATTTAATGTGTCATCCATCCATATTAAAGTGCAGTTACCCAAAATGTTTGTTGCATGAGCTCCAACAAAACCTATCCAGGTAGAAGGCCACTTTGACAAACAGGAAGTGGAAGATTCCAAGCAGATTTATAGAAGGGGGACCCGGACTGTACTAAGTGTGGTGGAGTATAGAGGGGTGTTCTGTGTGTTTTTAAGGCTGATAATGATTATTAGTGACACATTTGGAGTAGATATTCATTTGCAGTAAATGAAAGTATTTAAAATCTTGGAGTTAAACTTAGAAGAACAAAAACTCTAACACTTTGTTGATACATTTTTGTTTTGTTTACAGATGTTTAGTTAAAGGAGTTTTATTTGTGACGTATAACCAATCAAATCACTCCAGAAGACAGAGCGACCACAGGTAGATTAAGGTTCAGAGCCAATGTAGCGTCATTTTTAATTGGTTTATTAACGTAAATCAGTAAAAAATAAAATACTGCTAATCAGTAAATCAGTCAGCCCACAATTACTACAATTCTACAATGTATGTCTCTTTCCTTTGACTTGTTATTTGTACAATATACGATGTATATGATGGTGTTTTTTCATACCAAAGGCTATACTATGATGTTTTCTAAAAGACATATGATGCTACTCTGTTTGTTCTGGCTCTGGGCCGCTGCACTCCTCCTCTGTTGTTTTCTGGATTGTACTCAGCTGCATGCCTTCGTCCACCAGGCCTCCGTTGACTCGTCCCGCCTGCCGTCTCTGGAGCTGAAGCTGGATTGGAACAGACCAAAGTACAGTCCAATCACGATGCCAGCTGCCTCTCAAAAGGCTCCTTCATCTGGCAGGTGGCAGCACTTCTTCTGAGGGGAAGCTGAGCTGGCCCAGCAGAACTTTGGAGATGTGTTCCAGTGGTTGGTGGATGTGTGGGGAGATAGAGAGGGACCTTTGAATTGTTCACAAAGGAAAACAGGGAACCCATTGGTAGTTTTAGTTTAGGGTGCTACTGCGGTGTGTTTTTGCGTTTTAAGAGGTGAACAGGAATAGTTTTTTTTCATACTATCTTTTACTTTGTTCCTGGTTGGAATGCCCATCAATGTTAACGTGAAGTTCACTTTTAGTTCTATTTATTTTTATTTTACTAACACCCATTTGCTTTTAACCCCCTCAGATGTGTTGTTGTAAACTTGCTCTTTCAAATAAATACTCGTCTAGCCCTGTGAAAACCAGCGTTTGGACTATTTTTGTGTTGCTCCTCACCTACTTCAGACAGCCGGGACATAACAACGTTTTGTGGATTAAATGCTATACTATGACGTTTTTAGAGTGACATGCTATACTAGGGCTGGGCGATAAATCGATTTCACCAATAATTCGAGTTTGTACTTAATGTCGATTTGTTTTCATGAAAATTGATTTTCTCATCAACATCCGCCACCAACGCGTGCCTGCTGGGCTCCCGTAGTTCAGAGTGCGCCCCCCTCCCCCCGTGCTTGATACACAAACAACATGGCGGCGAGCGGTGCAGATCTAAAGGCGTGTGTCCACTAGATGCTATTTTCCTGCACGGCAACGCACCGCATCTGAAAATAGCATGGACGGTGGGCGGTCACGTGACCGAGCTTTCAGCTGGACAGTCCGGCAGACAAGTCAGATAAACACAGCGGGTCAGCCGCAAATTTTCCCTTTTATCTGAAAAAACACATCAGCGAAAAATATTTCTGAAAGCATTTGAGGCGAGAAATAATCTCTGCAGCAGCTGAATCTGTCCTCGTTTTAGGTCACTGACGCCTAGTTTAGAAGTTTGAGGACAGTTTCACTGTGTGGAATCTTCGCACACGGCATCCAATTTGCATAAAGTAGAAGTCAGTCTACTTTATGCAAATGAGCTGCAGCCCTCTCCTGGTAAACACACCGGATCATAGCTGGAAACACACCACAACCGGACCAGCATTGCCACATGCGGCGCATTTCCAGCTGCGATCCGGTGTGTTTACCTGGAGAGGGCTGCAGCTCAATTGCATGAAGTAGACTGGACTCCAGCGTGATGAGATTAGGTAGGGGGTAAAAAAAAAAAAAAATAGAATAAATCGTGAATCGGGATTTTTTTGTGAAAAAATCTGAGATTTTCTTTTTAGGTCATATCGCCCAGCTCTGTGCTATACTATGACATGTTTAGAGCGACATGCTATACTATGATGTTTTTTGGACGACATGCTATACTATGATGTTTTTTGAGCGACATGCTATACTATGACGTTTTTAAAGCTACATGCTATACTATGACGTTTTTAAAGCGACATGGTATACTATGATGTTTTTAGAGCGACATGCTATGACTTTTTTGGACAACTTGCTATACTATTGACGTTTTTAGAGCAACATGCTATACTATGATGTTTTTAGAGCGACATGCTTTGATGTTTTTTGGATGACATGCTATACTATGACATGTTTAGAGTGACATGCTATACTATGATGTTTTTTGGACGACATGCTATACTATGATGTTTTTAGAGCGACATGCTATACTATGACGTTTTTTGGATGACATGCTATACTATGACGTTTTTTAGAGCGACATGCTATACTATAATGTTTTTAGAACGACATGCTATACTATTGACATTTTTCGAGTGACATGCTATACTATGAAGTTTGTAGATATGCTATACTATGACGTTTTTTGGACGACATGCTATACTATTGACATTTTTAGAGAGACATGCTATACTATGAAGTTTGTAGACATGCTATACTATGACGTTTTTTGGATGACATGCTATACTATGATGTTTTTAGAGCGACATGCTATACTATGACGTTTTTTGGACGACATGCTATACTATGATGCTTTTTGGATGACATGCTATACTATGACATTTTTAAAGCGACATGCTATACTATGATCTTTTTTGGACGGCATGCTATACTATGACTTTTTTGGATGACATGCTATACTATGATGTTTTTTGTACGACATGCTATACTATGACATTTTTAAAGCGACATGCTATACTATGACTTTTTTTGGACGACATGCTATACTATGACGTTTTTAAAGCGACATGCTATACTATGATCTTTTTGGACGACATGCTATACTATGATGTTTTTTGGACGACATGCTATACTATGACGTTTTTAAAGCGACATGCTATACTATGATCTTTTTGGACGACATGCTATACTATGATGTTTTTTGGACGACATGCTATACTATGATGTTTTTTGGACGACATGCTATACTATGACGTTTTTAAAGCGACATGCTATACTATGATGTTTTTAGAGCGACATGCTATACTATGACATTTTTTAGAGCGACATGCTATACTATGATGTTTTTAGAGTGACATGCTATACTATGATGTTTTTTGGACGACATGCTATACTATGATCTTCTTTGGATGACATGCTATACTATGATGTTTTTGTACGACATGCTATACTATGACGTTTTTTGGACGACATGCTATACTATGACGTTTTTAAAGCGACATGCTATACTATGATCTTTTTGGACGACATGCTATACTATGATGTTTTTTGGACGACATGCTATACTATGACGTTTTTAAAGCGACATGCTATACTATGATGTTTTTAGAGCAACATGCTATACTATGACATTTTTAGAGCGACATGCTACACTATGATGTTTTTAGAGCCACATGCTATACTATGATGTTTTTTGGACAACATGCTATACTACGATGTTTTTTGGACAACATGCTATACTATGACGTGTTTTGAGCGACATGCTATACCAGGGGTCACCAACTATATTTGTCAGAGGGCCAGAATTTTACCGGACAGTCACCTTGGGGGCCGGACCCTCAAACAAAAATTAAATAAAAATCAAATTTTGGCATAACATTATTATCTTATGTTTATTGTTTATATTTTTTTCCATTTCATTACAAAACTGAAGGCATTTTTAGCCTTTATGAGTCAGGCTCCGATCACCTATACCACAGTCAACCACCAGGAGTGACAGAGATATTTTGCCTCAACTCAATTAAGTCAACTTTACTTATAGAGCACTTGAAAAACAAACACTGCGGAAGTGAAAGGAAAAGGCCTCTTAACACAGGTAAAATGGCACTCTCAAAGGCCATGAAACGAAAAGTTGATGTGGAAAACAGATCCTTTAATAATGACTGGACTGAAAAGTACGCACTTATCACGCCAGCCTTCCGAAATGCGTCACCTATATGCCTCATTTGCAACGAAACTGTTGCTGTTGCAAAAGAATATAATCTGCGCCGTCACCACAACACTAAACATACAAATTTCCAGGATTCATATCCTGAGCAGTCAGAGGCCCGTCAGAGAAAAATTGCCACATTGAAATCTGCCTACTCCCGTGCGAATGGCATTATTACTCAAACTTTAATTGATCAAGAGAGAGTAACGTGTGCATCTCTGCAGGCTGCCTGGGTGCTTTGCAAACATAACCGGCCTTTCACGGAAAGTGAAGTTTTAAAGGGGAGCATGGTCACCGTTCTGGAGGAACTTGCCCCCGACAAATCCATGGACAGAGTTATTGCATCTGTCAAACAAATGCCTCTCTCTGCTTCAACTGCTGCACGTCGTGTCCACGTCTTGGCAGAGCATGTCCAGCAAGCTGTCATTGACGGGATCAAGGAAGCCAAATACATTTCACTGGCTATTGATGAGTCCACTTACAACACGGATATTTCACAGTTGTGCGTTTTTGTCAGATACTTTGATGGCAAAGATTTCCGTGAGGAGCTGCTGGCATTGCTTCCGCTGGAGGACAACACCACTGCTGACATCATCTTTGGAAAACTGGAGGATTGTTTTAAAAGCCATGGATTGTCCCTGGATGAAATCAACCTGACAGTGACAGATGGTGCACCTGCCATGATTGGCAAAAACAAGGGTCTGGTGAGCAGAATAAAGACTGTCGCTCCTAAAACTAACGCACTTCACTGTATTATCCATCAAAGCGTGCTGTGCGCAAAGCTAAGCGGGGAGCTCAAAGAGGTGATGGAGAAAACAATGAAAATTATTAACCACATCAGAGGAAATTCAAGCACGCAGCACCACCTGTTCCACAAATTTGTGCTGGAATCCCAGGCTTCTCATGATGACCTGTTACTCCACAATGACGTGCGCTGGCTCAGTAAGGGCAAAGCACTGGAGCGCTTTGTTAAACTCCGTGCCCAAGTAGTGGATTTTTTGAAACAAAGGAAATCAAAAGCGGCAGCTGACCATCTCCGCATCATGCAAGACAGAGAATACATGTGCAACGTTTCGTTTTTAACAGACATTTTCTCCCATTTGAATACACTTAATCTCCAGCTGCAAGGAAAAGAAAAATCAGTTGTGGATTTGGTGGAAAAACTTGATGCCTTTGGGAACAAACTTGATCTGTTCCATGCAGATTTGTTGTCAGAGAGGCTGCTGCACTTCAACACACTGAAGACGGTGGGAGAAAGCAACGTAACAGACAAGATGAAGACATTCATCACACAATTAAAAGACAACTTCTCTGCTAGATTCCATGACTTTTTCATTTCCAGGGATGTCATTGGATTTGTGCGTGACTCATTCACCATCAGCCCAAGCGGAGAATTCTCCACAAACGCGGTGAAAATGATGCCGTTGGACGAGGCGTCCATTCAGAGCGAGCTGGCTGAAATCCAGGCTGCTCTCCATGGTGCTGAAAGCCTGAGCACATTTTGGGTGTCTTGTCCCGAGGACTATGGCACATTGAAGACACTGGCTATGTATGTGCTCACCATGCTGGGTTCAACCTACACCTGCGAGGCTGCGTTCTCCAAGGTGAACTCGATAAAAACACACGAGAGGAACCGACTGTCAAACCAGTCTTTGGAGGACTGTTTGCACATAAGTCTGACAGTGGCCAAGCCTGATGTGAAAAAGTTGGTGTCAGAGGGGAAATGTAACTTCAGCCATTAAGCAGTGTGAGGAGCCCATTTCAGCCTTGTGATTTGAAATCGCTATAGCCCACTTAACGTTTTATTTGATGTGCCAACATTATTTGTGACCTGTTTTGTTCTGGTACCAGGTTAGTATTTATTTACCATGCTATTTTAAGTTATGCCAGTTGGTTTTTCCTCCTTTTTTTGTCCTGAGAAGTCTCCTAGTTTGAAGCTTGTTGTTGAGACTTTGAAATAAAAACCAAATGTTAAGTAAGGGCATGAGGAAAAGTTATGTTTTAAAAAAAAAAAAAACGAACTGTGTGAAACAATAAATGTTAAACAGTACAGCGAGTCTGTCCTCATTTCGGAATGTAGCCTAAATAGAGTCATAAATGGTGGGGATTACTGATAGTTAAGAGTCTCAGTTATTGTTGTTTTCAGTTGCTTTAATAGTGTGGACCACATGATATTTTCTCTTTGATCCTCACAATTTTGGAATCCAGTCGCGGGCCGGATTCGGCCCACGGGCCACCAGTTGATCATCACTGTGCTATACTATGATGTTTTTTGGACGACATGCTACACTATGATGTTTGTAGACATGCTATACTATGACGTTTTTAGAGAGACATGCTATACAAGATGTTTTTAGAGAGACATGCTATACAAGATGTTTTTAGAGTGACATGCTATACTATGATGTTTTTAGAGTGACATGCTATACTATGATGTTTTTAGAGCGACATGCTATTCTATGACGTTTTTAGAGAGACATGCTATACTATGACGTTTTTAGAGTGACATGCTATACTATGACGTTTTTAGAGTGACATGCTATACTATGACGTTTTTAGAGTGACATGCTATACTATGACGTTTTTAGAGAGACATGCTATACTATGACGTTTTTAGAGAGACATGCTATACTATGACGTTTTTAGAGTGACATGCTATACTATGACGTTTTTAGAGTGACATGCTATACTATGACGTTTTTAGAGAGACATGCTATACTATGACGTTTTTAGAGTGACATGCTATACTATGACGTTTTTAGAGCGACATGCTATTCTATGATGTTTTTTGGATGACATGCTACACTACGATGTTTGTAGACATGCTATACTATGACGTTTTTAGAGAGACATGCTATACAAGATGTTTTTAGAGAGACATGCTATACAAGATGTTTTTAGAGTGACATGCTATACTATGATGTTTTTAGAGTGACATGCTATACTATGATGTTTTTAGAGCGACATGCTATTCTATGATGTTTTTTGGACGACATGCTATACTATGATGTTTTTAGAGCAACATGCTATACTATGACATTTTTAGACATGCTATACTATGACGTTTTCTTGACGACATGCTATACTATGATGTTTTTAGAGTGACATGCTATACTATGATGTTTGTAGAGTGATATGCTATACTATGACATTTTTGGACGACATGCTATACTATGACATTTTTTAGAGCGACATGCTAAACTATGACATTTTAAGAGCTACATGCTATACTATATGCTATATATATGCTATATAAAAATGTCTTTGACATTTTTTGGACGACATACTATTCTATGATATTTTTTGGACAACATGCTAAACTATGACTTTTTTTGGATGACACGCTATACTATAGGCTTTTTTAATTGACATATTACTATGACGGTTTTTGTTTTAGTTTCTTTGTTGTTTTTTAGCAACATATCATTAGAATTTGAACAGTTTTAAAAATTACTATACTTTTACTTGTACAAAGAAATATTATTCTATAGCATTTTTTAGACGACATATTATACTCTGATGTTTTCTTGAATAACATACTATTTTGACAATATACTGCACTATGACATTTTTTGAACCACATATCATACATGACAATTTTAGGCAACATCCTATCATTTTGCGCTTTTTGAACCACGTATTAATCTATGGGAGTTTTTTTGCCGACATGCTATACTATGAACTACAGGCCATACTATGTTATTCTTGAAAAGAATACTATACTTTGACATTTTCTGAACTACATCCTATACTATGGCGTTATACACAGAGTGCTTTGGTTACATGTTGATTTATAATCTAGATTTTTTTCTGTTTTGTTTTTTGACAGGATTACCACAGACCTGACCGTGAACACTGTTGACACCCACCTGAGGGAGACGCTGCCTAAGATCTCAAGGCTGCTTGGTCGTGGTCTTTCTGGTCCTGCTCCAGAACGCCTTCATCAACTACGTCTTCTTTTGAAGAGGCCCTCAGATGCTGCAATCTCTGACCTTCAGGAGGAACTGCTACTTTCACTCTGTAACGAGACGGCGGTTATTTTAAAGACCCAGCTCCTGGTGGCTTGGAGTGAAAGTTTAACATCCATCAAAACAGAACTACAGACAGTTAAATCTGAGCTGTCGGTCAGTATTTCAAACATCAAGTCCGACTCTAAAGCATGCTGTGGGTGAAACGGAAACTTCACTCTCCACATCAGTGACGACATCGTCACACTCCAAAGCAGAGCACCTGTCTGCTGAACTTTTAAAAGTGGACAATAAATGTGAAGAATGTGAGAAGCAGCAGCCTGTGAGCAGCGGAACAGATGTGATCAGAAAGAAGTCATTTTCTTTTTTCTTTTCTTTCTGGTTGACTTGATGCTGTCAGATGCAGATGTTGGAGCTGATTCTGATCTTTCAGGATAAAAAGCTGCTTTTCCTTCATAGACTTTTCAGGAAATTATTCTCTCAGGTTTTCTCTGCTATTTATATTTTTATTATCTGTCATTATTTCATTATTTCGTTATTGTAAAATAAAGTTTGAGGCATAAAGACTCATTTAGTTATTTTATTCCTGAAATCTTTGACGTAGCAGAACTAAACTTCCATTTTCCTTCTTGTACTTCTGATACTAGAACTAAACGTATCTTCAACACGGATCATCTGGTTTTAATGAATCAGCAGCAACATCACAACAACAAATGAGACAATTTTCAACAAATTCATGAAACTGATGTTGTTAAAAATATCAGTTTGTTTTAGTGTCAAATTAAAGCTAATTACTGACAACTAGAACATTACCGTTACTGTTTTAATCACATTTAAGTTTCTTGAACATTACATTAACGTCAATCAGCCACAGTTTTATGAACTTAATGAACCACATTACAGGAACACAACACACTTCAGCTGCTGACAGGAAAAACAACACAAACATCATTAGCTTGATGCTCCATTTGGCTGCTAATCAGGACTGCTCAGCTAGCTCGGTTAGCATCGCTAATTCACATTAAAGCTAATATTCACTGGATGCTAACTCTCTTCTCTGTTCAACACACAAATAAACTCCACCAACTCCTGGGGTTCACTGCTCACATTATATCTGACTCACAATAGTTGAACAATGTAGTTTTTAAATGTGCAATGAAGGTAATAATGAAGTTCTTAACCTGAATGTGTTGATGTTTTAATGCTGCATATCTGCTATAAATAACATGGACTTTTTATATTGTATTTCTGCTCCAACAGCAGAGATGAAGTTAAAGATGATAAATGGAACCTGTGAATACTAAGAACAGAGAATAATAAACTGCTGAAACAGTTGGCCTGACCTTCTGTAACTGAAAGTTAAACAGGAAGTGGCTCACTGAGGATGTCGTCCATTCAGTCTCCTTCTTCACATCCAGATGAGGTTTTCCTTCTGTTGGCTTCACTCAGAAGATCCTCACAGTGAACATGAGACACCTGAGATGAAGACAGACATCACAGTATCAGCATCAACAGCAGAGGTTCATTTTAAAGTATCCCTGGATAGATTTCCTTTGTCATATATAGTTTTCCAAGCACTGAAAAACAGCAAGGCCTGCAGTCGCTTTAGCTTTAGAGGAGAAGATTTTATTATCCAGCTTATCTGTGCTGTAATTTAAATGTAATAACTGTAGTGTTTATCATTACTTTGGACATATTCTGAAAGGTTATTTTTCTAATCTGCACTAAGATGTACTACAACATGTGAATCAGTCATTAAACAACATTAACCGTTAGAAAGTAGATTTACTTTTTTCTCCAGTTTAACTTCAGAGAACCAGCAGATATTCAGGACTACTGACAACTCAGAACCTTAACCTCACTGTTTTAATCACATTTAGGTTTTCTAAACGTTACATTAATGTGAACCAGCGTCTCCATGAACAGTTTTATTAACTAAATGTACCACATTAGACGAACACAACACACTTCAGCTGTTTACATGAAACACAACACAAACATCGTTAGCTTAATGCTACGTTAGCTTAATGCTACGTTAGCTTTAATCAGGCTACAACTGACCAGCTAGCTCGGTTAGCATCGCTAATATTTACCGGATGCTAACTTTCTTCTCTGGTCAACACACACAGAAATAAACTCCACCAACATCTGGAGTGCATGGTACACATTATATCTGACACTAAAGCTGCATATAAAGTGCATTAAAAGCGGCACCGATACGAAAATAAACATTAACTTACCGAACTATCAGAGTCCTTTCAGTGTCTGCTGGTAGAATCAGCCGAAGGACGAAAACTGGTTAAAACAAGACAACGAGCAGGAAAACTGTCTGTGGAAAATGTTCTGCTGCTGCACCGATAAATAAACCAACAGTTATTATGTCAGAATTAATCAAAACGAGGAGAGCAGAGTCTCTGCTGCCTCCTCCATAGGACCTGTCAATCATTCCAGACCAGACTGTCAATCAGTAGCCCCGCCCCCTGGCTTCGCAAAACTTTAACGCTCTATAAAAAAATCAATATTGATTTATTTTAAGATCGGCCACCTGATCTCTCATTTTAACCATGAAAACTAACGAAAAAAATCATATCCAGTCTATGCACCGTCCTCTGTTTGGCTCCACACTTGCTGATGACCACTTCCGGTCTCAGAAAATGAAAAAACGGACCTTTTTCCGTTCCTGTCTCTTACTGATTTTACTTTTTGTTATTCTAAATATAAAATGAAAATCAAAGCATTTTTAAAATTTCGTATATCCCTTTTTGACCATGAAAAGGAAAAAACGCCTTGTATTTAAATTTTAATTTTTGTATTTTAAAACGAAAATCAAATAACCAGTCGTTTTTTGTTTTTCAATACCCGTTTCAGAACGGAAAATCCAATTGCCAAAATATACACGGACCCTCTTGCTTTTTTCCCATGATTGCATCTATTACTCAGATCAGATAAAATACACGAAGCAGCCGGCAGCTTGACTCGTCATGCAGATGGGCACAATATTCAACATCATATGATGCGTTCTTTGAGTCAGTTTACCTGTAAATGAAGTGCACTTATCAAAGTTCTCACAAATGGTCTCAAGGTAGGCAGAAACAGAATCATGTCTCCTCTGCATGTTTGTGTAATGAACATGACGGCTTCCTTCTCTCACATCTCTCCCACGTATAGACACAGAATGGTACAGGCAATAATGAAATGTGATTTTCGTTGTAATTATGTTGTAGCATATGGGAAAATCTGAGAACAGAATACAAAGCTAGACATATTGTAAGTTCTGTACTTTACGTCAATAGTGTAGCTCTAAACTCCACATATAGTCATAATGTTCCCACTGATACTGCATTTCGTGTTTTGCTCAAGCTGCAATGATCAAAGTACAACACACCTTGGTGCAATCACATGATGGCATCATTATGGCCATTTTCAGTATTCTGAATTAAAGTAATGTGCTGGAAACCAGTACATCTATCCATTACCTTTACCTGTTTTTATCCTATAGAGGGTCATGTTGGCTGAAGTCTGTTTCAGCTGAGAGGGTGAGAGGTAGACACACCTTGGACAAGTCACCAGTCTATCATCATCCATCCATTCATCCATCCATCCATCCATGTTCTTCCTCTTATCCGGGGTCATGGAGGCAGCAGATGAAGCAGGTCATTCCAGATGTTCCTCCTCCCAGCGACACTTTCCAGCTCTTCCTGGGGGATCCCGAGGCATTTCCAGGCAGATGAGATATATAATCCCTCCAGAGGGTTCTGGGTCTACCCCGGGGTCTCCTCCCAGGAGGACATGTTCAGAAAACCTCCAAAGAAAATCTCCCTGGAGGATCTGAATCAGATGTCCAAACCACCTCAGCTGGTTCCTTTAGAGGTGGAGGATCAGCAGCTCTACTCTGAGCTCCCTCCAGATGTCTGAGCTTCTCCCCCTATCTCTAAGGCTGAGCCCAGACACCCTACGGAGGAAGCTCATTTCAGACGCTTGCATCTGCAGTCTCATTCTTTGGGTCACTACCCAGAGCTCATGACCATAGGTGAGGGTTGAAACGTAGCTGGATGGTAAACTGAGAGCTTCTCCTTGAGGTTCAGCTCCCTCTTCACCACGACAGTTCGGTACAACGTCCACATTATTGCTGACACCACCAATCCTCCTGTCCATCTCACACTCCATTTTCCCATCACTCGTGATCAAGATCCCGAGATACTGACCTTTATGGAACCATTTTCAGCCTTTACTGACTTCTTAGGCTCATTCTAATCAGATGTTTAAGTACTTCAATCCCACTTCTTTGGACCAATGAATGGAACAGGTCTCTGATTACTGGAGTTAATATCTTCTCCTGTAGTGTGAGCTAGCTTCCTTTTTGAGAAGTTAGCTTTTCAGTGCTTTTTTAAATGTTGATCTTAGTTGTAAATGTGCTAATTACCATGGTGACGACTATTTTCGTGACAACGTTGTAAAGATGCAACACCCAACGCTGCATGTCTTGGAAGTAATCAGGAAATCGTTTCGAAAGGTGTGATGCTGCTCCCAAATAACAAATCTGGCAATTACTGTCTAGTTCCTCACCAGTGTGTTCTAATATAACAGAATCATTACAGACTCTTGGTTTGCAGGTGCAAAACTCAGTGTTTACCTCAATAACATGTTCAAAAAAATAAAAATAAAAGCCTGAAGGGGGAAAACGGTGACTTAACTATCAAACACCTCATCGGAGAGGATGAAAGAATAAAAGTGGTGAATGCAAATAAGACTCCACAGAGAACAATGGGGATGATGTTGCTTATACTTAAAACAGAAGCCAAAAACAGGATGAACAAAGAACATAAACAAAACCAATTTAACATCAAACCTGGATGTGGAGAAAGCGACAGAGAGAGAGAGATCTTCTCCCTTTAGGGAACTCCTCCTGCTCAGTGGGAGATAAATGATAGACTCAGCTGCCTGGGAAGAGGACAGCAAAAAGATCAGGACTATTTCTGCTAAAGACTTAACAGTGATCCTGGCAGAGTGGAAAAGTGGAGTTCATGAGAGAGAAGGCTGACCACCGGGCTCTGTGACAGCAGAGGGAAACTGGAGATGTGGTTAAGCTGGAAGAGGTGAGGAAAACCTTTTCAGCAGGGTCACAAAAAAGCAAGGCTCTCCCAATAAGCCTATCTAGAGGTGCTGGCCTGATGCCCACAGCAAGATTTTAAAAAAAGACACATGAGACTGTGAAGGAGAGAAAGCAAATATGTTAAACATTACTTTAAAGTCCTGTAAAGTAAAAGAAGAAAACAAAAAGAAATCTGGAAAAAATAAATTAAATACTACACATCTCTTCGCTTAGCTGGGTCTGGCCAGAGAATTATCTAGACCCCTCACTACCTCTAAACTACAGGCCTATTTCCAAACTTCCATTTCTGTCTAAGATAATGGAAAAAGTGGTAGCAGAGAATCTCATTGCGTTTTTAGAAAAATTTAATGTTCTTGACAGATTTCAGTCGGGTTTCCGCAGAAATCATTCCACTGAAACGGCCTTGATCAGAGTCTCCAGTGACATTATGATGGCAGCTGACTCTGGTGAATACACGGTTCTGGTTTTATTGGACCTGTCTGCTTTTGACACTGTTGATCATAACATAATGATAGACTTGAACAGGTAGGGTTGTCTGGTTCTGTCATTAAATGGTTTACATCTTACCTCTCTGACAGAAGCTTTAGTGTCCTTGCTAATCAGATTCTCTCTGAAATGGCACACCTGACATGTGGGGTACCACAGGGCTCGGTTTTAGGACCAATTTTGTTTTTATTGTATATTCTCCCTCTTGGGAAGTTAATTAGTCATTTTAAGGATATTTCTTACCATCTGTATGCAGATGACATCCAGTTATACTGCTCCTTCAAGGATACTGAGTTGCACAAACTGTCTTCCTTAACCAGCTGTTTGACCAGCATAAATCAGTGGTTAACTGGAAATCTCCTTCAATTGAACTTAGATAAGACGGAGACACTAATTGTTGCCCCAGAAAATAGGATCCCCTTGATTAGGCATCACTTAGGCACCTTAGGCTCGTCCATCCAGTCTAGTCTTCGTAATCTGGGTGTTGTCTTTGACTCTGCCTTGTCTCTGGAGCAGCATACAAAAAATTTAATTAGAAACTGCTTTTTCCAGCTAAGGAATATTTCTAAACTGAGAGCTCTGGGGCCTCATTTATAAAGCTTGCTTACACACAAAACAGGGCTAGAAAGTTACATACGCCACTTCCAACGCAAAGGTTGTGATTTATAAAAATAAACTTGGCGTGAGAATATGCGCACCAGTGTGCCAACATTGATGCTTGCTTACGGACATTTTGGAGACAGAGGGAACGGCAGGTCCAGACGGTGAGGTGGTGAATTGAAGCCAGATTTATCTCAAACCTTTACTGTCATCACATATTACACTTGTAGAGCCGGGGTGTTATGCAGCGTTTACAATAAGACCGAAAGTACCTTTCATTTTTTTTTAACAAGTTCTTTAATAGAGGCGGCAATGTCAGGCAGGACCTCACACATGTTGTTCATTACTGCGTATTTGCTGGAGCTCATCCCGCACTTCATTTATGGCACCGATGGTGTCCCTTTGTGATTGTAGGACTCTGTCTGTCAGGATCCGACCACTTCTAGGTGTGCCATGGTCTCAGGATGTACTTGTACTGGGGACAGCCAGGCCTTCATCCACGCTGAAAGGACACGCTGTGGTCGGAACCTCCTCGTCAGCCAGCGTTTCCAACTCTAGAGTGACTGAGGACAAAAAGCATAAGTTCACTGCCTTTTTACAAGTCCATTTAATTATTTAATACATTTAATAAACAGATAAAACTGTACTTTACCGGTCTCCTCTGTGGGCTCTGCCAAATCGGTGTCTCCTTCCTTCTCTGACACGATTCCACACCCACTGGCCGTCCCGAGGATGGATGCTATCCTGCTGTCCAGCGGTGTGGGCTCGGGTTTTCCTCTATCCCCACCTGTAGCAGACATGCTTTGGTGATGGCATGCCACTCTCTTCTTGGCCTCCACCTTCAAATCAGACCACTTCTTTTTCACCTCTGCCACAGTTCTCTCTGTGGAACTCACACTGTTGACAGAGGTGACAACGTGCTGCCACTCAGTGCCTTTTCTTTTGTTAGTGATGTCACTACTATGACCACCAAACAAGATACTCTTCCTGGCCTCCACCTCATCCACAAGCACCTCTATCTCGGTCTCCGAAAAATTTCCTTTTCTTTTTTCTGCCATGACTGAGCGTAAAATGCCGTGGATCAGCAGCTTGTTTATATGGAAATACATTCATGAGTTACTTTGCGTTGACCATTCATGGTAAAATGTGGGTGTGTTGTGGGCGGGATGTGAGGTGGATCCACCTGCATAATCTTCCAGCTGGAGTGAGATTTATAAATGGGAAATTGCGTGCAGTTGTGCGTACGCACAGTTTTATAAATCAGAACATTTTTTGGCGTACACCTATTTCAGATTTTCGACGTAGTCAAACTTTTAGTGTGGATCCTACGCAATGTTTTATAAATGAGGCCCCTGGTGTCTAAAGCAGAGCTTGAAATGATCATCCACGACTTCATTTCCTCACGCTTAGATTACTGTAACAGCCTTTTCACTTGTTTGAGCCAGAAAAAACTTCATCGCCTACAGGCTGTTCAGAACTCTGCTGCAAGGCTCTTAACCCGCACTAAAAAAAGAGATCACATCACCCCCGTTTTAAAAGAACTTCACTGGCTCCCAGTTCATTTTAGGATTCATTTTAAAATTTTAGTTATCACTTTTAGAGCTCAGAATGGACAGGCTCCAGCCTATATTTCTGATATTTTAAATTTCTACAAACCAAAACGTTCTCTGAGGTCCTCAGGCCAAGGATTGCTGGTCATTCCCCATACCCGCTTTAAAACCAGAGGGGATCGAGCCTTTCAAGTAGTGGCACCAAGGCTATGGAATGCTTTGCCAATGTCTCTGCGCACTTCAGATTCTGTTGAGTCCTTTAAAAGACAGCTGAAGACCTGGCTGTTCAGTCAAGCTTTTAGCTAGGTGGTGTTGTTGTGACAATTTGTTTGTTTTCTGTGTTTGTGCTCATGGTTGTGTCACTCCTTGTTTTTTTTTTTTGCTGATTGATTTTACTGTGAAGCACTTTGTGAATTTCATTTCTGTGAAAAGTGCTATATAAATAAACTTTACTTACTTACTTACTTACAATAACATCAACATCGCAGGCAATATCCTCATCGGCAAGACAACATGGGAAGAACCGTCTTGAATGACGGATCCATTCCTGCAGCTGGGGCGTCGATTTGGTCACAAGCCTCTTCTATGGCCTGAATGAGGGGCCCCTGAGCCTGGGGCCCCCGAGCCTGGGGCCCCCGAGCCTGGGGCCAGATATTATAAACCTTCCACCGCCATGCCCAGAAAAACTCTTAGATGGAGTTTAGGAATGTAGAATATGGAGGAAGGTAGAGTACTGTAACCTGTGGATGGTGTTGAAACCAGTTGTGGACCAGAGCAGAGCAGTGTAATGAAACATCGTCCCAGATGATGATGAGCTGCATCTGGTTCATTACTGTGATGAGATTGTGCAATGGGTCCAACAATGTGAGAATGTGATGTGTGTTTTAAGGGCCCATACTGGCATGATGGTGGTTTTATAGTGCTCAAATCTGATTGGTGTGTCTACAATAAAGTAATCATGTGTTTGCACACCTGATGTGTGTGTTTAACCAACTGTCTCATGGGTGTGGTGATTCATCAGTCAGTGCTTTGGAACTGCAAGGAGGTGACATCATGATTTACTTCTGTGTCTGATGTGTACAAGTGTGTTTAGTGTTTCGCAAATCACTGTGTGTTGTTCTGCAAAAAGTGTGAGGCTGAAAATCTGATCCAATGTTTTGCTCCTTGAGTGTAAGGTGTTGATAGGTAATTCTTTTGCTTTTAGTGTTTATGCAATCATAAAAAACTGTGAGTGACTTTATCATCATAGGTTCTTTAGAAGTCAGTCCTCATCTAAAAGGAAACTTAGAACAGAAAAATGTGAAAACTTGAAACTTGCATTGCACAAACCAGCGATGTAGTAGAAAGCAGAGGCTAATCTTTTCAAATGAATTTGTATATTTATAGATTTGAGAGTTTTTAAAATTCTAATTAAAACTGTATTTTTGCACCTTTGAACATGATTGGAAGGGATTTGTGCTGTTTGTTAAACCAGTGCTTTAAATTTGAGATGCAGTTTTATGATTTTTTTTTTTTTACTCAAATGAACGCGGCAGAGTTATGCGACGATCGGCATACATTTGTCCATCCGTCGTTCTGTGCACAACATTACTCAAAAACAGACCAACACATTTGGCATAATGACTGCCTGAAATTCAGTTAAGGCTTTTTGTGTGCCACCCCAAGAGTTTCATTGACCCTTTCATTGTAATCACAACTTAATCTAATTTATGCACTTTTAGTGTCATTTTTGGTTTCAAAAGGGCTTTTACATTCAGAGTATTGCATTATTGGGAACCACGCACACCACAGTGTGCCATGCTTCTGATGGCTGATCAGTGATCACGGTAAGGATTTAGTGAACCGTTAGGATTTTCTGAGGCTCAGGTGCAGGAAAGAGATGGAGTCAGGCAGTCAGCAATAAATCATTTATTTACGATAAGAAAAACTTATAGAACTACAAATCCCTACTGAACTCAAACCCGGAAATACACAACAACTTCAATTAAAATTTTGCAACGCCTCTAGCGGCTGGCAGATTAACAAGACCAGAAGTAAACTATAGCTGACCTGGGCAGGAGAAGAATACAGGGAAACTAGAATAACTCAAGACTCAGAGGATCTACACTAAGATTGAAGAAGTACAAAGAACAACTATGATGCAAAAGAGCTTTAATGCTCACTCAAATCTAACTCCTGAGAGGCTTGATCAAACAAGTCGCTAATAACTCAAGATTTCTATGGTGAAACAAATACACAACAAACCCAAGTCTCAAATACTAGAATAGATATTTTAAACAAGCTAGAAACTCCGGAAACAGCTACAATAACTACAACTACGAGCAAGAACTCCACAACAAAAGACTACAGTAGTTATTACTCTCTACCAGAACTATAAACCAGAAAACCCAAACTGAGACTACTCAGACTGGTTCCCAGCTGGCAACTAGGAAACAGGGTGGCAGAGGCTCAAAGACAGAAAGGTGGCACGGACATGTGTCTGCTGCAGAGGCGGCAGGTGAGGGCTGAAGCTGGAGCTGGTCGGAGGATGGCGGAGGAAAAGGTTGGAGATGAACCAGTTGACTTGTCCAGAAGGTGAGAGGGATTGGCCAGTCTGAATCCAGGAGACAGATGAACACAAACAGAAGGCAGTCCAGGCTGAGAGGAGAACAGAAACATGTTACTGGAGTTCTCAAAAATTAACAAAAGTAAGAATTACTGTGTCAACACCAACTAGATGCTTTTACGATCCGGCGTCAACAGAAGAGTAGAGTCTGGTTTTATTGTGCAGGAGAAGTGAACTGCTAGGCTCTGCAACATCTGCTCCCACTTTTGCTGATGACCCTGATGGAGATCGCCCACACCTGCCACCGCCGTCTCAACGTCACACGTTCCTAAAAAGGAAACAAACACAAAGGGAAGGAGGGGCCCTAGCCAGAGCCTGCAGAGGCAGGCCTGACACTAACAATCAGTACAGGTACTAAGAAATCACTGTTCATAGGTCAATGTGACCAAAATTCAACATTCACAGTAATTCAGTTGATTTAATGAACTTTACTAGACTTTATACTTGGTTTAAAAAATTGTTATAAACATGTTGTGCAATGGAAGCAACTAAATAAGGCAAATTTTGAAATAATATGACGCTACAGGCCGCGACCCTAGTGAGGATTAAGCGGTGTATAGATAATGGATGGATGGATGGATGGATGACGCTACAGGATGGTTATATAGCAAATGAAGTGAATTAAGTAGATTATATGGAGACAAACTGAATTTTACAGCTTTTTTTCCCCCTCATTGCCCTACATTTTTTAACTTTTTGCCCAATCTTCATCAGAACCATGAGGTTTAATGACCCCACCCTTGGCTCATTTAATGAAACACGTACCAGTTGCACAGTCATTTGAATGGATATTGGCTAGCGAGTCCTTTTTCCCCAGATACATGCATATCACTTTGACAGAGAGGTGGATGAGCCGTCTCATTTTAATGGAAACAGATGGAAAGAACCGGTACCGGCACAAACATTATTTCCCGAGCTTGATACCATTTGGTTTATGATTTTTGCCATTTTGCAACAGTTAGCTAATGGTTCTGCTGGTGTTAGAAAGAGAGGAGGGAATTACTGAGGCACTGCTGCTCTAATTCTGACATGCAAATATGCACGTGTTCCCCTCGCCTTCAACTCAAGGGCAGCTCAGCACTAGCATGATTTGATATGCTAATGCAGGACGTCATGTGTGGACATTATAATGAGTCATTTAGCGCTTGACTTCACCCATTTCTACTGACACTACTGGTACATCCAGAGGACAAGGATTTTTCCTGTCTCCCTTAACTCATCATATATGGATTTATTATTGACTAACTGAATATGTCTCACACTTTAAGGAGGACTGCAGAATGACTGCCATTTGATATTTTTCTCCGTTGAAGTTAGATCATTTCAGTGGCATGAAGACTGATGGATAAAGTCATGCGGTATATCTGACCAAACTGAGAGCCTGAATTGCATGCACCATTTACTTTCCATCAAGTTTCCCTCGAACAGAACCTGAAGGCCTGCATTTTGTGACCGTCGGATTCTGTATCAACATTATTTTCAGAAGCAGTGTCATGATTGGTCAAAAAACAGTCCTCACTGTGGACAGATTTTATTAAACTATGGTTGGAAATATTTGTTAATAAAAGCAGGATTGCTGAATTATCCTAAAAAAAAAAAAAAAAAAAAAAAGCAGCATTTTTTTTCATGTAAATTCTGTAAAGAAGGCAGAAGCAAACATATTTGAGAAATATTAAACACCAAAAAAGAAATCAATTAAAGAAGTGAAGAAATAATATAGGACCAAATTCAGCTATATTTTCATCGCTTCCATTTAAATGTTTAACCTATTATAATAATAAATGAAGATGGTATGACAATGTCACAGTGAAACTTCTGATGTCAACATTTTTGGGAAATCTTTGAACATTTTTTGGTGGGAAAAAAAAGAAATGTTAAAAATGTTTCTTAAGAACATTCACATAAAAATCAACCAAATACCAGCAAATTTCACTGGATTTTGGTTGAATTTTTTTGTGAATATTCTTGAAGAAAATATTACAAGTTTTACTGATATATATGGAATCACTTTAGATATTTTTAGGATTTTTTTGGAAGATTTTTACAATTTTTTGAAAATACTTACAAGAATTTTCTTACCATACCCCTGTCTGGACAAGAGTCCAGACTGGAGGCAAGCTGGGATGAGCAGAAAAACAGAGTCCATGAGGGGAATCCAAATCAGGAGGAAAGCAGAGACAGACAGGATGAGAGAGATGACAGGATGAGTGAGATGACAGGATGAGAGAGATGACAGGATGAGAGAGACTACAGGATGAGAGAGATGACAGGATGAGAGAGATGGCAGGATGAGTGAGATGACAGGATGAGAGATACTACAGGATGAGAGAGATGACAGGATGAGAGAGATGACAGGATGAGTGAGATGACAGGATGAGAGAGACGACAGGATGAGAGAGACTACAGGATGAGAGAGATGACAGGATGAGTGAGATGACAGGATGAGAGAGATGACAGGATGAGAGAGACTACAGGATGAGAGAGATGACAGGATGAGTGAGATGACAGGATGAGAGAGATGACAGGATGAGAGAGACTACAGGATGAGTGAGATGACAGGATGAGAGAGACTACAGGATGAGAGAGATGACAGGATGAGAGAGATGACAGACAGAGGGAACCAAAGAGAGACAGGTCAAAACAGAAACAGATGAGGAACAATAGGAGAAAGAAGGAAAAAGAGGGAAAAAGAGGAAGAAGGGCAGAGGCTGAAGCAGGGATCATAACACCTGAAGCCTTTGAGAAACTGATCTCCTTAATACCAACTCACATGCCATATAAATTACACTTCATGTCTTTCAGCCACTTCCCTCCAGCTTCTATAACCTGCAGCTTCACGCTGATTTGAGTCATTATTCTGTCATGATTAGCACTAAAAAGGCAGTGAAATTACAAAGTGACTGCTTGGAATGACTGTTAGCATAATGGGGCTTGAAAACAAGACAGCAGTGGACGATAATCATAGATGTAATGCACTTTTTCTCTTCCATTAACATGATAACATGCTTTTTCATGTGCAGTAGCTGGTGTTTGCAGTGCTGCCACCGTCACATGATGAGAATGTCTGATGTGGATGAGAGATTGCACTCCAGATAACCGCGGGCTTCTTGATGACTCGCGTACAAGTATTAAAAGTGGCCTGTGCCTTCTGGGGTTTGGTAAGCAATATTCATCTAATGCCAGTGTAATCTACATCTAATGGAACTGGAATTTCAATCAGATGTAAAGCCAGAGCGGGCGTAAGGAGGGGAGATAGAGGGAGATGGGGTTCAGGATGTGTGATGTAAAGTAGGTGAAACAAGGAGACGCAGAAAAATAGGGTGGGAAAAGAGAAAGAAGAGGAGTCATGGAAGGTGATTTAAGATTCAAAACACTGTGGAGAGGAGCCATTTTTCCTGATCACAGCTGAGCTCGTCGCCTGGTGTCATGGCTGTCTGACTGAGAGGAGCTCACAGTGGCACAAAGTAATCTCTGTGCCTCCTTACATTTGGAAATAGAGTTGCAACCCTTTAGTCGAGGGCTCAGTGCTGTTTCTGTATTCTGCTTTTCCTTCCAGGGTTCCGCCTCATCCATTATTTGCTTTCGACTTAATTTTGCTCCTTAGCAGCTGAGGTACCTCCAGAGCTGCTTTTGCATATCTGAGAATGTGGAAAGCAAACTCCTAGACCATGCTGTTGAGCAGAACTCTGTACCGAGAGCTGCATTGAGTTACAGGAGCTAATGGAGCAGAGTCCAGCCAGCACACGGTGCCAACGCTTCAGCTGTCTCTACACAACTCAGTTTATACTAACAGATTTATCCCTCAGCAAGCTCCCTATTTGTAGCCTTTGACTAACTTTGCTGGCATTTTTTAAACTAACAAGCTAATAAAGATACATTTGCTTTTGTCATTTGGCCCAGCAGCATTCTGACCTGTTGATGAGAGGAGAGGATGTGGAAATAAACAAACACTCTGTTGTTTTGTGAAGCGGTCCTCAGAATAATTATGAAAATGTCAGATTGGACTGTTGTTTATGTCTCAATCCCAATTTCAACACATGTGGTACAAACATTTACTGGTCCGACACACTGCAGATCAAATTGTTCTGAATGTGGAACCTGAACTAAGATGAGTTTGACACTCCTGCTCTAGATAGATGTGGATAGCTAGTTAACCTTGATGCTAACAGTGTCTGCTTACTGTACATCAGGGCAGACATACACTCTCTTTATTCCATTCCTGACTCTTTTGGCCTCATATTCTCCATATTTGTACTACAGACCTACAGAAACCACATCAGCATGTACAATCCTGTGGTTTCTACACTGAAGGACAAGGACAGTTGTTGTTTGAGTGGTTTACTGAACACTTAATTAAATGCAGATTATGAGCCGGTCCAGCTGACCTGCAGGACTCTTCAAGTGAGAGGAGAGTTAAGCTGATAAGACGTGCTCTGGGTTGGTAGAACGTTTCACACGTACGGCGAGGCTGTCTGAAAACCTTAACATTCTATTTGTGTGTCTTATTTCTTTCATGTTCTTTCTTGCATCCATTTTTTCCCCTCTCGTCTCGTCTCCTCTCCGCCGCGGTCTTGTTTATTCCTCTGCTTTGCCTCAGATTGGTTAAGCTGTCCGAGGCAGAGTAGCAGCAAGGTTGTTTGTGATGTCTGTGTGGTTGGTAGGAGGACAGTGAGAGGCTTGATAGCTCCATTAATGTTCCTTTGGTCTTCCATTCCAAGGCTGCACAACCACTCTAATGCGTATGTGTATGTATGTGTGCGTGCATATCTGCGTGTGCTCCGACTTTCTAGGAAATTGAGGGGGGAAAAAAGATTCAGGGCTAAAAAGCTACCGTGACAGCGTGTGTGTTTATTGGTAATATACATGTAGTGGGGACATAAATCTGTTTGTAGAGTCACTTTGTGGGGATTTTCCTCCGTTCTGAGGACAAAAAGCTTAACATTAAGGGTTACTTGTAGTAGTAATTATGATTAGAATTTGGTGGAATGAAAATAAGCCGATACACCGTCATTTAAAATGATGGCAACGTAACACCATGGATGTGTGTTTAACTAAAAGCTCCCTAATGTCATGGCAACAGTCCTTAATCCAGTGTGTCAGAGCTCCTATCAATGTGGTCACAGATGTTTTATGCCACATCAAAGTGAAAACCCAAGTCATTTCCAAATACACCACATGTAGAAGCAGAATAAATATTCAGCAGCTAATGGTGTTCTGAAGAACAGGAGCTCAGAAGATGCAGAATTAACATGTTGGGCTAATGAAAGTTCAAGAGTTTCACATGTTTTTTCCTGAGAGAGGGATAGTGCTATGGTTTCTGTTGCACTGTGTGTGGCTGCAGACTCATGAATAATTTGGCTCTTCTCTGACAGCTTCAGGCCACCTGAAGGTCCTGTTGGTTCAACATAAGGTCAGAGAGACGTACATGGCACGCTGCCTGGTGGGAGAGCTGGACTTCTGTACAGCAGGTCAGAGCTACTGTGGCTGTCGACACCAAAACAAGCCTCATTTCCACTTCTGCTGCATAGATCCTACAGCTCTCACTGCCAAAGCTGCTGCCAATGCTGCCCACACTACGGTTAATGTCAATGAGATGGGTTCATGCAGTTATCTTTAACATCTTTCTGAAACCAAAAAGACCAACAAGGTGATTCAGATTCACCACAGCCAGTGAGAGCACTCTGATGCTGTGGAGAGATTGGCTTTATGTTTATGCCTTTCTGTGTTGATTCTGTGTGTTCTTCTTACATTCCCTGCTAGCGTAGGTTTCCTCCAGGGATTCCAGTTTCTACTGCTATCAAAAAAACATGCTAAGTTAATTCTCTAAAGTGCCTCTGACCGAGACACCGGCTTAAAGCTGGAGTTGGTCCACAGCAGCTACACAGTGGCAAAATGAGTCAAACGCAGAGGACAAATGTCCCTGCGGTGAAGAACAAAGTAAGGATAGCTTTAGTTTGGTGTTACACAACTATTTAGCTTGTTTATTACTTACCCAAACATGTCATGTTGTATGAACTCACTGGAGACATGAACAAACTGCAGGTAATTACATTAGGACAAACTAGATAAACCCACACAAATGCCTTTGAAGCTTTACCTTTCTGTACATTTTCATAGCATTAGCAGCCAGTTTCTTATCCCACTGAACTGTATAATTCAGGGGTGTCCAACATGAGGCCCGCAGGCCATAAGCAGTCCTCCAGAGGGTCCAATCTGGCCCTCAAAGGGTAAAAATTCCAGAGAAGACATTAACTGCAGACTGTAAATTAGTAAAACTATAAATTTAAAATTATTTCTAGACCATGACAAGTTGTTTGGATCATAAAGTAAAATACTAGATTGTTCTTTTGTCATTTTGGGTCTGATTTTTGTGATATTTTGTGTGGGTTTCATGTCATTTTTGGTCATTTTGTTTCTTGCTTTTGTCATTCTGTGTCTTGTTTTTGTCATTTTGCATCTCATTTTTGTAATAGTTTGTCTTGTTTTTGTTGTTTTTTGACTGGCTTTTGTTGTTTGTCTCGTGTTTTTGTCATTTTGTTTCTCGTTTTTGTTGTTTTATGTTTCCTTTTTGTCTTGCTTGTGTTTTTTGTCTTAGTGTCATTTTGTGTTTTGCTTTATTCATTTGTTTTGTGCGTAGTTTTTGTCATTTTGTGTTTTTTTGTCTCACTTGTGTCATTTGTCATTTGTCTATTTTTTTGTCATGTTTCTCACTTTTGTAACTTTTTTGTCTCGTTTTTGTCATTTGTCCATTTTTTGTTCCTTTGTAACTTTTTTGTCTATTTTTTTGTAGGGTTAGGGGTTAGGGTTTTTGTTTCGTGTCGTTTGTCTCCTTTTTTTGTCATTTTGTTTCTCACGTTTGTCGTTTTGTGTCTCATTTTTGTAATACTATTTTGTCTTGTTTTGGTTGTATTGTCTCTCTATTGCTGTTTTGATCATAAAATAAAATACTATATCATCAGTTCCAGATAGCTGTGACTAAATGTTGTGTTCCTTTGGAGGCACTCTGTGATCTGGAAGTTGTAATGAGTAAATGATAAACTGAGGAATAATATTGTAGAAATCGAATTTATTTTTATTGAGAAATTTCAGGTTGTTCATGATGTTTTGTAAAAAGATAAGTCCTTAAATGTGAACATTTTTTGCACTAAAACAAAGGAAACATTAGGAGTTGTGGTTATTTATAGGTTACTATGCTGTGACTTTATTGGCCCGGTTCACTGGAAATCAGACTGGACTGAATGTGGAACCTGAACTAAGATGAGTTTGACTCCCCTGGCATAAAGTAACAGACCAACAGAACCCCAGATCTCTCTTCATTCTCTGCACAAGACAACAGGATACTGCTAAAAGGCTGCTGCTGTGTAGATTTCTGTGAAGTCATTTGATTGGCTTTCCAACGGGCTGCGCCGACATTAAAGCGGTTTTAAAAAGGGAACTAAGCTGTAGGGTCCCTGTTGTGTTTACGCTGCTTTTGCATCGAGGAATTTAAATTGCACACATCGCTGTGTTTAGTCAGCATTTAGGATTTATGCTACACTGCAATTCCACCCTCAACTCTGTTCCAAGCTGGTGATCTGAGAGGAGACATATTATGCTCATTTCCAGCTGTAAGTTTTTATTCTGGGAGAATTAGAGTAGCTTTACATGATTCACAGTTTAGAAAATCTTTATCTATTTCCATATGGGGGCAGTGGTGGTGCAATGGGTAAGTCTCTGGACTACTAATCAGAAGGTCAGGGCTTCAAACCCCAATGTGGCCATTGTTGGGCCCCTGAGTGAGGCCCTTAACCCTTCCTGCTCCAGGGGTGCTGTACTGCGGCTGACCCTGCGCTCTGACCCCCCCAATTGGGGGGATATGCGAAAATCAGAATTTCCCCTCAAGGGATTAATAAGGAATAGTATAAAAATAAATATTGGCCATTTATGAAGCTTGTTTCACAGTTTGAAACATAAACTGCTTATAAAAGCTGGATGAAGTGACCCTGACACCACCTACTGGTTTGTGGCCCGTCAAACTTAAATGATGTCCTGCTTTATTGTCTATTTTATTCTAAATGGGAATATAATTTACTAAATGAACACCATGCTGTATTCCCAAAGTCTTGGAACTAATGATTGAGACCATAAACTCATTAGGAAGATGTCTACTGTGGTAACAAATCAAGTGAGAAGTTGGGTTGTTTTCTAACTTCTCTCTGTACGATTGTGCCTCATTTTGCAACCAGATGAGTTGCCAAAAGCATAGATTTAAACCACTTCCATGATGACTTCACTGTTCAGATCAGAGCAATACTGTATGGGTCAATATATAACTGAGGAACCTTTGAAGTCCATGGGATATATCTTGCATACATTTTTATTAAAAGTAATAAAACTAATGTTTTTTGTCTTCATTATGATTAACCCTTTACATATTTCATAATTATTTATTATGGAAACAATCACTTATTAACAAAAATGACTGGATATCACTAAAATGTCAACTAAATAACCATCTGAATTTAATACCAACCACCTTCTAATGAGCTAAATAATAATAAAATGAGCCGATTCAGAAATAGTTTGGATTGTGTTCTTTCATTAAGTTGAGATAATCATGACAGATATTTCTTTTTTGGCAATATATCAAATTTCATATGGAAAATAAAATAAATCACTTTCCACTAAGTTCCCCATTATGAAAACACCTCTCCAGGAAGTGTGTTAATTCCAGATCACATGACCTGCTCATTTTGGTTCTTTATTGGTCATTGTGTGGAGACATTTTAGGTCTTTTTGTGGTCATTTTGTACATTTTTGTGGTCGTTTTCGGTCTGTTTGTGGTCATTTTAGGTGTTTTTGTGGTCATTTTGCATTTTTTTTCAGTTATTTTTTTCTGTGATCATTTTGCAACATTTTTTGTCATTTTGTGCATTTTTGTGGTCACATTGTGTCTTTGTGTGGTTGTTTTGTGCTTTCTGATTTATTTAATATAAAGTAGTCAACAGGTTTACAACAGTATCTTTATAAATAACTTCACATTTCAATTTTACTCAGTTGTGTATATTATAATTAGAAGAATCTTTCTCTAAAAATGCCATGTGGGGTTTGGTTGTAAAACAGCAAAAATGTCAACTATGATACAAAAAGTCAATTATATACTGACCCGTATATAAACCCTATGGTCTGTTTCACACTTCTTCTGATTGGCCAACTTCTGGAAGCAGCACTGATTGCTGTTTAGCTGTACTACATGTTAATGTCATGTCTTTAATTGACAACAAAGCTAATAAAGTAATCCAACAGAAACTGACATCCACTGGTAGCGTCTGAAGCTGCCCAAGCGGAATACTGTCACATTCATCTCATTATCTGAACCTTTGGCCATATTTAATTTGAACATCTGGAAATATAAATTTATAAATATGACAGAAAATAAGAAAAGAATAATATGTTCCATTTAATCCCTAATTTAGCTTAATAAATTGCATTATTCTGTCACCTCAGTGTGTCCGTGTTTGACAAAGGGTCAACATCCACATCTAAAAGGAGAACCGAAGTTTTCCCCACACAGATCTACACTTCATTTAGATGTCAAACATTTTCTTTACTGTTTTTAACTCATTCCCAGGAAGAACTAGAAGCAAAGAAAAGAATGAATAACTGAGAGTTAACCGAAGCTCAGTCCAGTCAACAAGCTGCCATGTAGTGACTTCTTCAGTCCCTGCTTCACATCACAAATCATACTCCTGTGATCCATAAATTACCCTGATTCCCTGAACCCCTCATCTCGCCCTCCACCGCCCACCTCCACCTGCCGGAAGATGACTCAGGACTCCCTGCTGGGTTCGGCTCAGACGCCCTCCTGCAGAGCGTTCTGTTCAGAGCTGCTGGATGTAAGACTGCCACAGTGTCTGTATGCTGAAGCAGTAAAGGCATCAGCTGATCACATTTAGATTTTGGCTATCCTATATGCATTTAAGCCGCTGCTAAGAGATACACCACATCTTCCTGTTTCACCTTTGTGTAACCAAGAAATCATTATTATCCATTAAGCATTCTACTGTATTTATTTTGATTATATGGATTTTATACCATTATATACATTTACTCTTCTCCATTTCAGACTTGAATATTGCAGTTTTTACTCAAATATTTTAAATTAGCAGATAGTAATTAGTTAATTTACAGGTTAAGAGATGGTTTGGTTGGGAAACACTGCACTTCACCAGCCAATTTATATAAAGTTCTAAAAGCTCCACCTCAGCAACATTTCTAAGCATCAGTATTAAAAATTATAAATATAATCCTCTTCCATTTCAATGCAACCAATTACCATGAATATACCAAAATGTAGAAGCCACAGAGCACAGTTTGATGAACATGCTAGGGTGCTTTTGCAATTTTAAAGAAGTTCTGAAAACAGTGCAAGGTCTGTTTTTGGTACTTTTACTTTATTGTAAAGAATCTGAAAAGTCTGTGATGATGTTGCCACACGCTGTGCAGTTTTCTTATGGCCAGAATTTCTATTTTTGCCCAAACGAGCCTGGAAAAATCAACGATGTACTGCAGCAGCTCTTCACCACCTGAGTCGCCTATTAGAACTCAGCAGGGGTCAGCAGCTGGGTAGAAACTGAAGCCTTCTGCTCTAAAATCCCCCCACCTGCACAGGCTTGAAGTGCACATAATTAGTGCCCACATATTCCTTAAATTTAAAATTTAGATTTGTTTCTACACAGCCGGTTAACATGTATGTGGATGGATGGTGGGTGAATGGTACAGGTGGAGCAGATGAACACTTTCCTTTCTAAAAATGTAGTAAAGTTTTGTTTACATGGGTGAGAATATAGTTTTTGTTTGGATTGGATTACACGTTTCTTGCAAAATGTTGGTAAAACACAATGCACAATAAATAGGAGTAAACCATGAGGATGATGGAAGGTATCCTCCTTCAAACAAAAGACGTCTGTTTATTAACATCCATGAGCATTCATCATTAAGGTCTACGATATCTTATCTTTAATTGTTGTTTTCTGCTGCAGTCTGTGCAGTAATTTCAGTAGCATACTCTACCAGTGTTCCTCTCATTCGTTCATTCAAGTGTTCACTTTGAATTGTTCATTTCAATGGAGACGTATTATTAACCCTCCTGTTGACCTGTGGGTCAAATTGACCCATTTAAAAGTTTGAAAATGTGGAAAAAAAAAATATTGTCACAGTGAAGTTTCTTTAGTCTACATTTTCAACATTTTTGGGAAAATTTTTAAACATTTTTTGGTAGAAAAAAAGAAATGTTAAAAAAATATGTCTTTAAGAACATTCGCCAAAAAAAATCAACCAAAATCCAGCAAATTATTATATATTTTCACAGTGAAACTTCTGATGTCCACATTTTCAATATTTTTGGGAAATCTTTGAACATTTTTTGGTGGAAAAAAATTTTAAAACTGTTTAAGAACATTCACCAAAAAATCAACCAAAATCCATTTTTTGGTGAATGCTCTTAAAGAAAATATCAGAACTTTTACTGATATATATGGAATCACTTTAGATATTTTTAGGATTTTTTTGGGACATTTTTGCTCATTTTTTGAAAATATTTGCAAGAATTTCTTGCCAAAATTGGGGAAATTTTAAATAAAACTTTTAAGGGAAACTTTTAAGGAATTGTTGGAATTTTCTTCCTGAAGGTTTTGCAAATTTTCTGAAATCTGGGGATTTTTTGCTGAATTTTTGGATTTTTTTTCAGACAAAGAAACAACATTTTTTTGTGCCCATAAATGAAGACAACAGGAGCATTAATTATGTCCTTCAGATACACATTTAATGTTGTTATGCTCATTTTCAACAGACTCTACGTGTGTGTGTGTGTGTGTGTGTGTGTGTGTGTGTGTGTGTGTGTGTGTGTGTTGGCGGAGGGGGGGGGGGGGAGTTCATCAGTATAATATAATAATATAACAAGTTGTCCTTCCAGAGTGGAGGTAAATCCTTCAAACCCTTAGAAGCATGTGTCTGATCAGTGTGTTCATAAGTGAGTATTGTGTCGGTCATTGAAGAAACACTTGAATGCCTCAGATTGAATTAAAGGGTTTCTTTTACATCTTCTATAAATGCCACATCCAATACAAAAGCCTGCAGGGAGATGGAGTCAGGCTGGGGTGAAAAGTCAAGAAGTAAAAGTAACAGATGCTTGGTGATGAATACACAGCATTGTTGAGAGCAACATATGAATCTGCTCTGCTGAATCCCTCCGTCTGTCTGCCTTTTGCCTTTTCTCTACTGAAGTTGCCACCAACGCTCTGTATGTGTTTGTGTTGGAGGCTTTGCATGTTCACAGAGAGCAAACAAGGATTTCATTAAGTGTAAAAGCCTGACTTTCTAGTGATCAATGGCTCTTCTCATCGGTCACCTGGAGTGGCCTAACCGACTGCAGCGTCTAGATTGATGAGCGGAATAGAGAAAGGAAGGGAGTGGCTGAGATGGAGTGGAAATGGAGAGGAAGGAGGTGTTTGTGCTGATGAAAGGGAGAGAAAGTAAGAGACAGATGAGGGATAATGAATCACATTGACCTTCCAAGCCTTTTTTCTGACATATTGGGAATAGTGTATTACAAAAGAGCTTCAGTGGTCATTTCACTTTTCGCTGTTGAGTTAAAATGATCAAATACTTACTTGCAGGATAAATATACTGAGTGTGTAAACACACAGTTAACAAGCTGTGTGCTGAGCAAAGACAGACGCTGCTGGATAATTTTATGCAGTGCATTTACAGCTAACTAGGACTGCTGAAAAATGATCCCACCTCAGTAGAAGACAAATGAAACCAGCACCCACTCATGAAAAACACGGCTTTGTAGCACCAGCAGACACCAAGAACTCCACAGGGAAGCTTTAGGTTGAAGGGGTGGAGGTAAGGGATGAGGTAGGTACATCCTCAACCTTTTCCTCAAGTGGTTCATTATGCTAGAATGGAAGGGAAAGTCTGGTAACACGGTGATGTTACTATTAATACATATATATATAAGTACAGGAGGTCCTCGGTTTACACTGTTTCACCGTTACGTTGTAACTGATTACGGGCCGGTCCTCGGTTTAACGTATGGTGTTTCATCGTCATGTCAGAACTGGTTCAGTGGAACTAGTTGTTGAGCGGAGCGGATGAATACTGTATGTACAGTAGTCACCAGGCGCTATCAGACAGCTTTGTTTCCATTTACCTCCACATTGGATTATGCTACATTTGCTAACTTCATCATGGCTCCCAAGCATCAATCAGACTTACAGTTCACATTTTCTCTGGTATTTTCCTACCAAGTCATGTTCCAGTGTGAGCTAATGACTATTTGTCGTTACTGTAGCTGTACAAATTTGTAAACTGATCGATATCATGATGCACAGAACTGCTTTGTTTACATTTTCACCGGAGTTCCGACTTACAGTAAAAATCAACTTATGTCACGCCATATGAGACATTTCTGCACTGACAGAGAGATCAGGCCCCTATAAACTGTTAAAATCCACCATGTTCCATCAAATAAAGTACGGTTTGAGCACCAATACTTCACCCGAATGAACCGAACACATCAGTCGGAGTTAAACCGGCTTCATAGAGGTCAAACCAAATTCATGCAATCACACTAATGCAGCACAGCTTCAGGTAATTGATATAATTGCACGTGCACACAATTCTGAAGCAGCTCATGAGGTCAAGCGTAGATCCAATTGTTCCAGAATGGAAGACAACAGCGGTGTAGAAAGACTAACAACATTCATACAACCGTTAGAATATAATATGAAGAATTCCCACATATCATAATGAGAAACAGCAATACAGAAGCAGAGAAGAAGACTGCTGAGAAATGGCTGATTGATCGAGTGAAAGTAGCAAATAAGCTAAGAAAATATTTGGATAAAGTCTGATTAAATCCAGATTGTAAACTACAATGCCACAATAGAGACTTCAGCTCCAATGGAAATATCATTTTACTTTTTCAATTCTAAAGTAATAACAGTATGCTACTTTTTCTATGATATATCTCTGTTTTTCTGCATCTTTATCATCATGGATCATCTGTAAAATCAGACTATTATTGATGCATGATTCATGCATCACGAATTCAGTCTAATAACGGTAACAACAGACATTACTATTCACCATCAGAGCATAGTCGTGACGTAACATGATTGAACACATTTTCTAGAAGCACAGCAAGCAGCAGTGGTCACTGTTCAGACGTAGTGTTATTATTTAGATTCAGGTTAAGAGGAATAATGGAGAATTCAAGCTTGTATGTTTTACTTCTGGCCATGGCCCATTAAACTAATAATGAAATGTACACGTTCTAAATACGATCTATAACTAGATGCTCCTTCATCATTGGCAGATATTGAATTGGCTTCACGGAACTGCAATAGCTTTACAGTAAGTCAGACTAACTGACTGATTTGGTAAATTTGCATTATGGAACAGGCCCCAGGCTTCTAATGTTCCATTTCCAGATATGATCCAAACCTAGAAGCTTCTTCTGCAGCTCCTTCATCTCCAACCTATGCTGAATTGGCTTGAACTAAAAAATATGACAGAAAGTCAGAGTAACTGAAATAAGCCTGAGTATTTTGGTTAACGCACTTTATTTGTTCTGTGTACACATACTGTACATCCCAAACATGATCCAAACTGAGAGGTTTCTATGACAGCTCCCTAGCACTCCACATATCTGGAATTGACTTTATTGAACCGAAATAACCCAAAAGTAAGTTAGTCTAACTGAAATAAGCCTGGCTTATTTGGTAAACCAGCTTCATGAAAGAGGCCCAGGTCTTCTCATGTTCCATGTCCACATATCTCCCACATGTGACTGAAACCTTTCTTGTATTGTGCATCTAAATGTAGTCTGAGCTTTTCGTTCATTCCACCATGAATGTCAACTTGCCGAGACTTTAAAATTTCTTGTGACAGGCAATCCATCACAGTGAACATTTCATCGCCTCCTTCTTTGTACAGCCTCCGTTATCGTTTCCGGGAATGCAAATCAACTCAACTCCTCCAGTATCAGAGTCTGACCTCTGAGTAACTGAACAGCGTGAAAGGTGTCAGCGTCTGTATGAAAGCTTCCATGTGGAAAGTCTCTTTTTTATCTATCCGCTGCCAAGATAAAGAAGACTCTCAGCGGGAAAGATTCATGTCCCCAAGACGCCCCCACCCCACCGCCGCTATCTAACCTCCTAAAGAAACGGCTAGGCCAATTAACCTCCCTCATTACCGCTGCTATAGGCCTTCCGCTCGGAAGACGCGACACCGGATGGGGGAGTGGCAGAGGCGTGGACTCGGGGGCGAGGGGTGCTGATGGCTGGCAATGCAGTAGAAGGAAGGAATAAATCAGCGAAATGAAAAATAGGAAAACGCAATTTGTCACACCATTGTCGGCTTCCCTTTCTCCCCCCCCTCCCGCTGCAAGAGGAGCATGGATTCACGAGGCGAGGCTTGTGTGTCAGCCCAGCTGCTGCATCTATTTAAATGAGACTCACAGCTTCATGAAGTGAGACCGCAGATCCTTTCAATATGCAGCTCTGCAGCCGCCGTGCGTGTCTGGATGAAGGGGAGGCAGACGGAGAGGGCGTAGTGGAAGCTGATCCGAGGGAAAGAGACACAGTAAACCAATTTTTTGAAGATAACTCCGTGGATGCATGAGCGAGATTGAAAGTGTGGAGGAGGTCTATAGCCTTAATGGGTCGCTGGGATGCACGCAGCGACTATAAAAGACAAACCGTGTTGACAGGAAAAGCCTGGCTCATTATTCAGTTTGTCTGTGAGGAAAAAGTAAGAAGGAAAGTCTCTCAGTCGCTGCATATGTTCTCTGTTTCATCAGATAAAGGAACCTTTTGAAGCAGCAATTCATTAAGAATGCTACTCTCTTGTGCAGTTGCAGGGCTTTTACTGGAGATGGAGCATGAATGACACATCTGTCAGCTTCTAATAAAATATGAATTAGTAGCACTCTTTATAAATGATCCCAAAATTTACTATTATGAAGAAAAAGAACAACATATTCGAGAGCGTTCTCCAGTCCCTTCAGAGGAACTCTGATGATTTTACGTGTAAACATCTCTGGGAATAGTCATGTGGAAGTAGCTGCAGAGTCTGTTGAAGCAAAACTTTGTGAAGTGTGAGAAAGGGTGATGGTTGGGAGACTGTGTTAGAAAGCTTCAAAACTGGGGCATACTGTTTAAAAATGTAAATATCAAAAAGCTAGGACTGTCTGTTGGTGTATTAGTGGAAATACAGGATCCGGTGTTCTGGGAGTTTGATCCATCGGGAGACGAAAAGGCGATGGACAAATCTTTGTCCATTGGCTGGTTGGCCCACTTTACTCTGTTAAAATCTCTCAACAACAACTGGAAGGTTTGCCGTGAAATTTTACACTGATCTTAATGGTTTAACCCTCGTGTCGTCCTGCGGGTCAAAATTGACCTGTTTTAAAGTTTGACTGTAGGAAAAAATACATTTTCACAGTGAAACTTCTGATGTCCACATTTTCAACATTTTTGGGAAATCTTTGAACATTTTTCGCTGGAAAAAAAAATGTTAAAAATGTTTCTTAAGAACATTCACCAAAAAATCAACCAAAATCCAGCGAAATTTGCTGGATTCAAGGAAACAATATTTTTTTGGTGCCTGTAAATGAGGACAGCAGGAGGGTTAATTCAGTAGTTTTGAGGGGTTTTTTTCCTGACAGAAGGTGAATAGATAGATGTTGATTTCCTTGACAGTTTCGTAATCAACATCTATCTTTTCGCCTTATGTCTGATCAAAAGAACTCAAAGCTACTGCATCAATAAGACTTGATGAACGCTTTTGACAGGTTTAATTCATTTTGATCATTTCTTGGCTTTTCCTGTTGGTTCACCACAAGTTTGACTTTTGTAATTTGGTTGAAAAGCCTCAACAGCAGCTGGATGGATTGACTTTTCTTCTGGTACAATAACTAGCACTGACACAACATTTTAATGCCCTCTGCTGTGTAATGTGTTCAGTGCTTATTACCGAGTCTTAGCAGGTTGGTGACCATTTTAAATACACCTGCTAAACATGTCAGTGAGCCACTGATATTCAGCTCAAACCTCGCATTCGTTATTAACACAAAAGTGCATCTGTTTGACCGGTAACAAACTGTATTTTTTTTTTTACATGTAATAAATGCAGAAATTGAAATGTTTCTTGTTATAAATATTGTGGCATGTTTCCTTTATCAGCGCAACAATATGTTCATTTAACTGTCAAAAACTGTATTCTTTTCGAGAATTAAATATAAAAATGACTGTATTGTTTTACACATGACATTTTTCCATTAAAAACTGTGCAGGCGTAGGGAAATGTATTTTTGAACAAAAAAAATAAATTTTCAAAACACACTTTTCTCCTGATTAACCTGTTTATGGTGATTCAGTGTTAAATAAACTGAGTTTACAGATTTTTACCGTCATGGTTTGACAGTTTTTCACCATAAAATGTACAAACATTTTTTACAGTGCATGTGCTCTTTATGGACTGTGCTTGACACTATCTGGGATCCAAAGGAAGCAATCGGGTGAAATGGATGGAGGGAGCGTTTGTGTGTCGGAGAGAGGGAACGTTTTCACGCCCTCGTATCGGTCCATCTGGCGACTGTACCCTGCCTGTCACCTTTGGGTGCTGCTGCCGCCACCTCTGTCTGTTTACCTCTTTTTCCATTCAATAACCCGACGTGATACAAGACGTCAGGTCAGCTAATACTGACTAATTGCAGTGAATGAAGGGGGATGGAAAATGTCATCAGGAAACCAAATGAGTTTTAATTAGAGCCTATAACCAGATATAGCAGATCTGTCAATCTCCAACTCACTCTGCAACTGGGACAGAAGAGGGGGGAGTTGAAAGAGGAATAACAGCACAGACCCGAGAGGGAAAGGAGAGAATGAAAGGTATGCAGGAGGAAGGAAAAGAGAGAGAGGTTGTGGTGGATTAGAAAGGCGAGGGAATGGAGGTTTTCACATCACAGCAGCATTGTTCGAACTATGAGCACGATTCAGTCTGAGTGAGACTCTGCTGCCCTCTAAAGGTTACAGCTCTCAGGATACGAGCACATTCACAAGGCAGCGTGCATCCAAGAGAGTGTGTGTTTGTGTGGATGGATAGAGTGTGTGTGTGTGTGTACGTGTGTGTGTCCTGATTGCTCGTAAAACCGTGAAGTCCTTTGAAGACAGACCAAGGGATTGGATGGGCTGTGGGTGCAGGGTCGGGTTACCAGGGGGTGAAGAAGGAGGAGAATGGTGATGATGTGAGGTGAGAAGCATGAAGGAGGGCCAGGGACGGCGACCAGGAAGAATGGATTAACTCACATGGATGAACTCCCCCCCCTCCGCCAACACACACACACACACACACACACACACACACACACACACACACACACACACACACACACACACACACACACACACACACACACACACACACACACACACACACACACACACACACACACACACACACACACACACACACACACACACCTCACGCCATCGCTGCAGGTAAAGCCAGCTCAGAATCAACTGAAAATCCCACTTTTCTCACATCATCACTTACCTGCAAACGCTGCTGTGAATAGACCACACAATGACATTTAGAACTCGTGCGAAAGCCTTCATCATGAAAAGCAACTCGAGCCCCCAAAAAAAGAGCGCCATGCATTGATTTCCCTCAAATGTCAGGAGCGAGTGTTACAATAAAATGGCACACCCTATAAAATTCCAGAGGATGCATCTTTCAGACCAAGTTGAAACCCTGCAACAACAACAGCAAAAATATTTTGATTTCTTTTCACTGGCACCAGCGCATTTCAATGGGTAATGAAGAGCTGCATGGGAACAAACATTTTCATTTGTGCTGTTTTAGCTGGTGTGAGGTGCTTCTTTTGGGAAAATGTGATGGAATTTTTGAATTTTTCCAACATGGTTTGGCCTCAGTCAATTAGAGTTGGTCAAAATGCACCTGAGGAGGCACATTAGCTGAGTTTCTGAGAATATTTTACAAAAAAAATTTGATTTTAAGCCAAATTTTCCAGATAGTAAGCTTGAGATTTAGTAGATTCTTTTGGTGTGAGAAAATCTGCAATTAAACGAGTCGTCTGTAATCAGCAAAGGTCAGAGTTCACCACTTTGGACAACAGTTTAGTGCAGAGGTGCCAAAGTCATTTTAGTTCAGGTTCCACATTCAACCCAGTTTGATCTCAAGTGACCAGTAAAACCACAGCATAATAACCGACAAGTAACCGCAACTCCTAATGTTTCCTTTGTTTTAGTGCCTAAAGGTACATTTTGAAATTTTTTTCATTTCAGGAATTATCTTTCAACAAAACATCATGAACAACCTGAAATTTCTCAAGAAAAATAAATTCAATTTCAGCAGCATTCAGCCTCAGTTCATCATTTCCACATTACAACTTCCAGATCACAGAGTGTCTACAAAGGAACACAACATTTAGTCACCTGGAGCTGAACCATAGAGGATTTTACCTTACGATCCAAACAACTTGTCATGTTCTAGAAATGATTTTAAATTTATAGTTTTACTAATTTACAATCTGCAGTTAATGTCTTCTCTGGAATTTTTACACTTTGAGGGCCGGATTGGACCCTCTGGAGGACTGCTTTTGGCCCATTGGCCTCATGTTGGACACCCCTGTTTTAATGGCTGCTGGAAGATGCTAATGCTAACGTGTAAATTTCAATAAAAGGTCATCCATCTTGTTTGGACAATAACACTTTTTTTTTGCATTTTGCTTCCCCTTATGGCATTTTCTGGCATGTAAATTGTATTCGAGGACATCACTGACTGCATTTTTGCTCTTTTTTTCTCCACTGTGGCAAAACGATCACAGGAAGCAGTCATGGCTGACTTGGAATGGTTCTGTTTGTGTTTCTGTGTTTACACTCCATAACATTTAGTAGAATCACTTCAGTGAAATGGAATGAAAGCGTTCTGTTTGGCAGAGAGGCGGTTTGATGAAGTTTGGCTGATTAATAAGTGTGATAATATGAATCTATTGCAGCCCTTTTAAAATCAAAACTAAAGCCACTAACAGAACAATATTTTAATAATTGGTGGCTCCAGATTTTTAAAAAAAAAATCTAATTTATGACTAAATCAAACATATCAGAGCTGATCAGTGATACGGTCCGGCTTTTATTTCCTTTGTCATCGCTTCAAAGTCACTCTGGAGATGAAGGCTGTACACTCTCAGACTTAATCACCGTGAATTAAAATGTGAAAATGCCTCAGCCGCCACTTTCTGACTTTTCTGGTCACTGCAATCTGTAAAAAATGGATTAGCTTCATTTGTGAGGCAATTTCCTCCCAACGAGGGACAAGAAATGAAACACGCCGCACACACGTACACTTAAAAAAAGAAAAGGCTCGTCTGAATTACCGAATTATTTTTAGATGAGGCATGAATTTCCACGGCAGACAGTTTGCAATCAATTGTAATTATGTCTTGTGCTGCTTTTTGGGAAGTGTTAGCTCTGAGACGTGTCAGACACCCGAGCAGTGGAATATTGAATCCATTATCAACATGTACAGGGCTGGAAATGTGACAAAACTACAATCTGATTAGATTAAAAATGAAGACTGGTCTGAGCACACACTGAGCGGAAATCATCACTGATCATGATTCTTGCTGCTCCGTTTGTCGACAAAAAGCTCAAACATGAAAATCCAATTTTGCTGCCATTTCATCATAAATCTGCAATAAAATCAACCACTGCCTTTGTTACGAGGATATTTTAGGTAATTACATGTTCAGATTAGAATCATTTGTGCAGCCATTTTCAAATTAACTCCATTTAGCACTCGAAAACTCGGCTTAATTACCATTTTAACATCCATTTACCTTTAAAACAGGGGTGTCCAACATGAGGCCCGTGGGCCAAAAGCGGTCCTCCAGAGGCTCCAATCCAGTCCTCAAAGTGTAAAAATTCTGTCTGATTTTTGTCGTCATCTCATGTTTTTGGTGTTTTGTGTCTCATTTTGTCATTTTGTGTCTCATTTTCATTGTTGTGTGTCTCATTTTTGTCGTTTTCTGTCTCATTTTTGTCATTTTGTGTCTCATTTTTGTGATATTTTGTCGTTTGTGTTTTTTGTCTTTTATCGTCTGATTTTTGTCATTTATCTCATGTTTTTAGTGTTTTGTGTTTAATTTTTGTCGTTTTGTGTCTCATTTCTGTAATATTTTGTCTTGTTTTTGGTCTTTTATAGTCTGATTTTTGTCGTTTATCTCATGTTTTTGGTCTTTTGTGTCTCATTTTTATAATACTTTGTCTTGTTTTTGTTGTTTTTTGTTTGACTTTTGTTGTTTTGTTTCTCGTTTCTGTTGTTTTGTTTCCTTTTTGTCTCGCTTGTGTTTTTTGTCTTATTTTCGTCATTTTGTGTTTTGCTTAATTCGTTGTTTTGTGCATCGTTGTGTTGTTTTGTGTTTTTTTGTCTCCCGTGTTTTGTCTACTTTTTTGGGTTTTTTTGCTCCTCGCTTTTGTCATTTTTTTGTCTTGTTTATGTCATTTGTCCATTTTTTGTTGTTTTGTAACTTCGTCTGTTTTTTGTTGTTTCTTGACTTGTCTATTTTTTTGCAATTTTGCATCTCATTTTTGTAATATTTTTTCTTGTTTTTGTTTTTTTTTGTCTGACTTTTGTCATTTTGATCATAAAGTAAAATGCTACATTGTTCAGTTCCAGATAACTGAATATTCTGTGATATGATAAACTGAGGCGGAATGTTGTTGAAACTGAATTTATTTTTCTTAGGAAATTTCAGGTTGTTCATAATGTTTTGTAAAAAGATAATTCCTTAAATATGAACATTTTCAGAATGTACTTTTTTGCAAAAAAGGAACCTTTAGGAGTTGTGGTTATTTATAGGTTATTATTCTGTGATTTTTCTGGTCCAGATCACTGGACATCAGACTGGACTGAATGTGGAACCTGAACTAAAATGAGTTTGACATGCCTGCTTTAAAATAATTCAAATCTTGACCATCAGAGAGGGGGATTGACTTGTCCTCTGACTATCCTCCACTGAGGTTTGTATCGTTTCATTTAGAGGCCTGTAAATCAGATTTCACTGCTTTAACTGTTCACCCTGTGAGCAATTTTTCTTCTTACTCCGAGGGGAAATACCTGACTGACTGATTAAAAAAGTCATCATCTATAAAAGAGATTAGAAATAAAAGCTAGTGGACTTTTAACCGGCCAACACCTTTGCTCATTTCTGGAGCAAAAAGGTGACTCGAAACAAGTCCTGGCTGCCGGCGTCAAGTGTGGAATATGTCACTGCTGTTTCCATGGCAACCCCCACCACAGTGTCCGTCCGCCTCCGTTGTGCGATGGTGTGATAGTGCAGCTCTCGTCCCCCACGCACAGAGATGTATGGCTCTCTTATTGTCGCCGGTATCTCCGGAGACGCTCTCACCGTCTCTCAAGGGCATCCGTTAAACAACTGTCCTTTTTATGCTCCTTTATTCTCCTCCTCCCTTCTTCACAACCCAACACCATCAATCTAGCCATTTACTTTAACTTTATTTCTCACTCCATTAGTTTCTAGGACACGGAGCAGCACAAAGAGAGAAAAGGGGGAGAGAGAGGGAGATAGAGAGAGTGAAAAAAATGAAAAGAAAGTTTGGCTCCTTGGAGAGATAAAATGTAATTTCACAGTCAACTTGCTGTGATATATTATTTCACAACAATGGGGTGTGGGCTGATATGAGCCCTGCTTGGCACCTGTACAGAGCAGTTAGAACATCAGGACGGCTCCCTGGAGAGGCTGCCGGGGTGTGTGTGTGTATGTGTGTGTGTGCGTGCGTGCGTGCGTGCGTGCGTGCATGTGTGTGCGTGCGTGCGTGCGTGCGTGCGTGCGTGCGTGCATGTGTGTGCGTGCGTGCGTGCGTGCGTGCGTGCGTGCGTGCGTGCGTGCGTGCATGTGTGTGCGTGCGTGCGAAGGCCAAATTATCTAAAAAAATGACCTGAACGGCGGCACCAGGAGGGTCCAGCCCGCCGGGTTAAAGTGAACACAGTCGACTGTAAAATTTGAGCATCTGTGATACATGTAGGAAAAAAAATCCAATTTTGTTTAGAGTTATTTAATATGAAATAATATTTCCACTCTGTGATTTCATGCCTTTGTGTATTGAGCTTTAGTGGGGAAAGCACTAAAACAGCAGGTGTAGATAAACCCAAGCACAGAAAAAAAAAGAAAGGAAATCCAGTTCCCCCTATTCTCTGACATGTTTACGGTGAGACAGTTCATCCAAATAAAGAATCTAAACAAGATTTATTCTGGTAGCTGCTATCCCAGGACATGCTACGGCATTGATGGACGCCTCGTGCTTCATTAGCTGCAGTCTGTCCTAGGAATCACTTACACAATATCAAACAGCTTCGGCCAGAAATCTAATGAGGCAAACAGCAGATGGGCTGAGCTACGGCACGTAAGAAATGCTCTAATTTCAATGCAAAATTAATATCAGCTGACATCCATTTAGTCAAGCTATTGGTTTGTGGATATTTGGTGAACCGTGCCAAATATCAAGGACAAATTTAACACAATTATATTCATCAGTCAACACATTATTCCCACCAAGTGCAAACGAACCTGCAGAATAAAAGCCTCTCAGGTGTATTCTTGTGTCTTTTTCACAGTTTGCTGTTCTTCTGATACTGGGACACCAGCCCCAGCACCTGCTCTGAGGCTGTGATCACCTTGTTCTGCAGGTAGAGGGCGCTGTTCTTAGACGTCTCCTTCAGGAAGTAGCGATAGTTCACCATGATGCCGCAGGAGTTGGCCACGCCCCTGGGGCTAGTGTCGGCGTGCCAGTTGAGCCTCCACATGGTGGCTCCGTTCTGCAGGTGGAAGTTTGCCACCGGGTTGAGGGCGAAGCCTCGGCGCTTCTCCCCGTAGAGGTACCAGGCACAGAGACGCATGAGGACGGGCTCCAGGACGCCGGACAGCCTCTCCGAACGCGTCCACTCGCCGGTGACGATCAGCTTACGGAGGGAGTCGACGGCCGGGGAGCCCGGGGTCGAGTCGGTGGCCTGTTCCACCTCCTTCCACTCCTGCTCAGACAGGAGGTCGGAGCCCCGGCCCTCCTTCCTGTACTGGCTCAGCAGGCCCTGCAGCCAGGAGGAGAAGCCTGGGATGGGAGACAGGCTGGAGAACTGGGCCATGTGAGGGAACTCACTCTGGAAGACACCAGCAGAGAAAAGGGAGCAATAATTGAACCCTACAGGGGGTTTACAGATCTGTTTTTATTTTGTTTTAAGGGCCGATACCGATGCCAAGTATTGGTAATCAAAAAAGACAACAACCGATATACGTTCGATGTAATATTTTAACTGTAAGTGACAGCAGAGAACCTGTCATTCATAACTGGACTTTTTCATTAATAAGGGAGACAATGACTGAATATGTAAAATAGAAATAGGATGATTAAATCAGGATGCTCTCCTCTGTTTGTGGGATCGACTGAGATTGATCAGTTGGTCTCCTGCTTTCACTGCCTCACTTTTATTGCCCACTAAGGTCCAGATCTGAAAGCATTAATTATTGTTTTCCAGACTGTTTCAGGTTAATCTTTGATTGACTTCTAACTTAGCAGCTAGTTGTTAGCGTAGCCTCAGCCACTGTGACAGAAGCTAATTTCCTGGTTTGTGTTTCTTGTTCAGTTTTTGCTGCTTGGGAGACATTTGAATCAGAATTTAAGTAGTGAAATTAATTCATCGATAATCTGCCAATGAAAAAATGTGCTGATAATCTGGAAAAATGCCAAATATCGTACACAATAACCAGCCAGGTCGATCCCTCACCCATGGACAACCAGTCTAATTCATTCAGCAGGTCTGTAGTCAGAATGTTGTCGTGTTTTTACACTCCTAGGACCTTTAGAATCTGTCAGGCAGGCAGGCAGGTAGTACTTCTTTTAATATTGGGGGAATGCGGCAGCAAATCTGCACATAAAGTCACGTTTGAAGCAACTGATGCTGAGGATCAGTCAGATATTTCAGAAACTGAAACACAAAACTACTAAAACGAGAGTTTTTAAGGACCTGAGACAAGCACAGATGTGATGAAAAAAACATGCATTTAAAGGTGAAAAAGCTCTTTTTGTATTTTCTGCTTTTAGAACACAGACTGCAGAAAGATTTGCATTCTAACAGAGATAGCCACAGAATTTCCTCAACCTGGGAAATCACAGAAAAAAGAAAGCTGGGGGATGAGAAAGTCAGGTAAACGTATAAAGAAAACAGACGAGAGGCAGCAGAGGTTTGACCTCCACTAGAAAGCAAGGGTCACCAGTTTTGCAACAGTGGAAATAAGGTTCATGAACACTCGACCTCGGCATCAAAACACAAACTAAATTTTCTCGTTTGCTGCTCGGGCCTCCGGCTCCACGGCATTACAATTCAACTCCACTGCTTTCACCGTCCTGCCCTGCTGATAGAGATGGATGATCTCCTCTCTCCTTCTGCTCCCACTTGCTCCATCCTCCTCCTCCGTCCCTCACATTCTCACCTTTAATACCTGTCCTCTTCCTCTCCCGCCACCTGTCTCTGTCTCGTCCCACCCACCCACACATCTCATGACTTCTCTCTTCCATCCCACTACCCTTCTTTATTCTACAAAAAAACAGAAGAAATACTCCCTCCTCTACCCGGCCCGTCTTCGCGCTCCAGCGTCTCGGTTGCTAAAGTGATGGAGCAACGTGGCAGGTGGAGAAGTGAAAGGCTGCCGATGAAAGTGGAAGTGTCAGACAACCCCTAGAGGGACGCTGCTGTCTGAAAGGAAAACAATGTCCTTTCTTACTCCTTGATTCTGCCCTCTCTTCACTTCACAATCCAGCCTGCTCGCTCTCCACATCTTGCTGGCTTTTCCCACCTCGTGACGACATCATGATCTTCACTTCAACCCTTTTAACTGCTGGCTGTTCCCCACATGGAGGCTCACAAAAGAAGAAGAAGGTGGAAATGAAGTGAGGATAGAAGCAGTGAGGAAGGTGAGGGGAGAAGGAGTAGCGCCAGAATTGTGCCCCAGGGTCCAATCTAGAAAGACAAGCAAGACGTCCTCTCTTCACCTTTTATCACGGTTGTGACCTTTACTTTTCCACTCTATCATCCATCCATCATCGTAGTGGTCCCTCTGTGGCCGAGCTGTTCCCCCCTTCACCTTTACGTAGGGTAAAGCCCCGTCACAAAGCTCGGCCGTCTGCAGAATACAATCTGGTTTTGTGTCGGGGTCAGGGGTAAGATTTCATAAAAAATGTAAGCATTCATGGGGTGCTTTGGACAAAAAAAGTCCAAAAAAAGGTTTGAAAGTCACACAGAAGAGTTAGATTTACAGCATGCTGCCCACAAAATGCCAAAACGCTGCAACTACATGTTCAAACTGAACTGAGTTACGACTGGAATATCATTTTTAGGCATCTGCTAGTGGTACTATACTAGAATTATTACGCCACAGAAGCTTTCAGTGAAAACATCATGCTGCATTTACTCTGGCTCCGGTTTAGTAATCTGCTCTTGAAGCTGCATTTACTCTTAACTGCTCCCTACCAGAGAGAATCAGCAGGAGAGAGCTGAAACAAGAGAGTCAAATCAAGTGAAAGCCTGCTAGTGAGACACTGGCTATGTGCACCTTGCTGTTAACTGAAAATAGAAGATGTTAATTTGACAAGTAAACATTCTGTTGTTCAACATGTGAACTAGTGACTACATTCTACCATGATGGAGAGTAGTAGTTATTTCAGCTTTTCCTATCCCATCTTGGTCTTTAATTCTACTGAAATTTACATGATTTGGTCAAGCTGAGATGCATTGAAATCAAACTAATTAAATTGTAGATTCATTTATTATAATTGAAGTATTAAAAGTAGATAGAAAAACAAATAGTCCGATTCCTACAGAGGAGTCCATCAGCTGATTTCTGGCTTTAGGGCAATAAATTCTGGTTAGTAAGACCAGGTCGCTATCAAAACGAATGGGAAGAGAGCAGAACTGCAATTTTAATGGTCACTGAGACAAAAACCTGCATGTACAGAATCATTAGTCGAGTCTGATTTTAACCCTCCTGTTGTTCTCATTTACGGGCACCAAAAAATATTGTCTTTGTCTAAAAAAAATCCAAAAATTCAGAAAAAAAATTCCCCAAATTTCTGAAAATTTGCAAAACCTTCAGAAAGAAAATTCCAATAATTCCTTAAAAGTTTCCCTTAAAAGTTTTTTTTCTTTTTTTTTTTTAAATCCCCCAAATTTGGCAAGAAAATTCTAGGAAATATTTTCAAAAAATGAGTAAAAATTTTCCAAAAAAATCCTAAAAATATCTAAAGTGATTCCATATCTATCAGTAAAATTTCTGATATTCTCTTAAGAACATTCACCAAAAAAATCAACCAAAATGTTCTTAAAGAAACATGTTTAACATTTATTTTTTTCCACCAAAAAATGTTCAAAGATTTCCCAGAAATGTTGAAAATGTGGACATCACAAGTTTCAGTGTGAAAATGTTTTTTTTCCACATTTTCAAACTTTAAAACGGGTCAATTTTGACCCGCAGGACGACACGAGGGTTAAAAAGTGAGGAAAAAGTTCAGCGACTGTGGAGCATTTTCCCCAGCATGCATGTACACCAAGCTTAGTTTCACAGCACCACTTCAGAGCAGCAGGATGTTTCCCAGTTTGGCTGTTCCAAAGCAGATGATTGGATCATACAACTGATACTGAATTCATGCAGGATTCTTTCCCTATCACTGGTTCCACTCATAACCACCTCTGCATTGACTGTAAAAGCAGAGATATTTAGTTTAGTCCATCAGATTCCAGCAGTCAGTGTTCATATTCATTCTGACAGACCAACACAGTCTGGACTCAGAGTTATGTAGAATAATGTTCACTTACTGAACCCAGCAGGAAATACTTGCTTTTTAATTTAAATAATCAAACTCAATGATCTGCTGCTTTGTAATCCGAAGAAATGGACCATTTAATAAATATCACCTAGTATGATTGTGTAAAAGTGGATTTTGAAGCCAATAAACGGTACCGAGCTAGAAGGAGATATGTGGTTAGACTTCTCACCATCTGATCACTCCGTCTTTAGCAATCCCTGACTGAGGAGAGATTTAATAAACTCAGACACATTTCTTTTGGTTTTTACTCACTGTTTTTTTTTCCATTTCCACCTGGTAAGTGCAGAAAACAGAAGAGCTGTCTGACATCTGTCCAAACACCACTATGTTCTGATGAAATGTGTGCATAGTTTCTGTGACTGTGGCTTTTATTTAAATAGTAATTGCTGATTGTACTTTGGATATAAATAGTATCTCACAGACAGATTTATTAGTAAAAATGTCCAAACAATGAGTGTTAAATATCAATATGGAGACAACAATCCAGATTCCTCTACACCAGGAAGTCCAACATGAGGCCCACGGGCCAAAAGTGGTCCTCCAGAGGGTCCAATCCGGTCCTCAAAGTGTAAAAATTTCAGAGAAGACATTAACTGCAGATTGTAAATTAGTAAAACAATAAATTTAAAATAATTTCTAGAACATGACAAGTTGTTTGGATCATAAAGTAAAACACTAGATTATTCATTGTTCTTTTGTCATTTTGCGTCTAATTTTTGTCATAGTTTGTCTTGTTTTTGTTGTTTTTTGTCCTTTTTTGTCTGACTTGTCGTTTGTCTCATGTTTTTGTCGCTTTGTTTCTCATTTTTGTCGTTTTGTGCTTCCTTTTTGTCTCGCTTGTGTTTTTTCTCGTATTTTTGTGTTTTGCTTTATTCGTTGTTTTGTGTATCATTTTGTCATTTTGTGTTTCCTTTCTGTCTCGCATGTGTTGTTTATTTTTTGTCGTTCTGTTTTTTGCTTTTGTCATTTTTTGTCTCATATTTTTGTTGTTTTGTGTCTCGCTTGTGTTGTTTGTCCATTTTTTTGTTGCTTTGTAGCTTTTTGCCTAATTTTTTGTCTTTTTTTGTTTTCTTTCGTGTCGTTTGTCTCATTTTGTTTCTCACTTTTGCCATTTTGTGTCTTGTTTTTGTCATTCTGAGTCTCCGTGTTGTAATATTTTGTCTTCTTGTTGGTGGTTTTTTATTTTTTTAAAGTAAAATCCTCTATGGTTCAGTTCCAGATAGCTGTGACTAAATGTGTTCCTTTGTAGACACTCTGTGATCTGGAAGTTGTAATGTGGAAATGATAAAAGTGTAATAATTCTAAATTATTTTCAATTTGATGCTGTCTTTTTACCTTAAATTCCCTGAACACAATTCAAAACTATGCGTGGAGTTTTCCAGACAGGCTGTTTGCAGGGATTTATTTGGGTAAAATATCTCTGCAGCAGCTGAAAGCATCCCATCTTGTCTGTGTGATACACATTTGACACTCCAGAAAACTTTCAATCCTACTTTCACAACATCCCTGATTTGTCGTTGCTGCTTTTGTTGGGAGCACAGAGAGGCTAAAAAGTAGCACACCTCTGTTTTAGTTTTTTTCATTTCTGCATTACAGAGATGACAGGCGAGGATGTTGACACGCGGAGCTCTTAGACCTCTTGATGAAGTCAACATCCTCATCTTTAAGATTTTTTTAAAGCACAGAGCGCCGTAACCTACTTTCCAACCTCTGACACAAACAGCGTTAATGCCGAAGCAGAAAACACAAAAAGCAGATCTGTGGAGCTCGCTCAGCCGTACGTTTCCCTTAATAAAAAACGCCAATAAGTAAACCACTTGCAGCAATCAAAACAGTCCTGTAATGTGAATAAATAGAGTGGAAGCAGTTTAAACCTGATCTTTTAAGAGGATACGCCATAAAGAGCTGTTTCCATCTGCTGGGTAGAGTGCCTTTTGATGTTCCATTCAATGTTCCAATCATTTAACAAGTGCGAGCTGGAGTGGCCCGACATGAAGGGCACTTCTGTGCTTATTGAGAGGGATGGATGAGATTTCATTCTGCTGTCTGCTGAGCACTGCGCTGTTTATATGTGCATGAAGCAAGGACTACAACAAGAGAGAAAACTTCACAGAGGTAAGTCTCTCCCATCAGATTTCTAGACCAGGACAAGTTGTTTCCATCGTAAAGTAATATACTAGATTGTTCACTGTTCTTGTCATTTTGTGTCTCATTTTTGTAATATTTTGTCTTGTTTTTGGTTTTTTTTTGTCATTTATTGTCTGATTTTGTCATTTATCTCATGTTTTTGGTGTTTTGTGTCTCATTTTTGTCATTTTGTGTCTCATTTTTGTTGTTTATCTCATGTTTTTGGTGTTTTTTTCAGAATGTACTCATTTGAACTACAACAAAGTAAAAATGTGGAGTTGTGTTTTGGTTATTATGCTGTGATTTTACTGGTCTGGCCCACTGGAGATCAAATTGGGCTGAACTAGAATGAGTCTGGAGTGTGTGTGCATGCTTTCATGTGTGTAGAAGCAAGGACTACAACAAGAGAGAAAACTTCACAGAGGTAAATCTTTCCAGCTGTATTTCTCTCTTGAAACGACGTCATGCCAGCTGAGCAGCAACTAAAGACAAAACTGACTTTTATTTTCCATCATTCCATCATGGACCGAGCTCTATAGGTGCTAGCAGCTGTGTTGTGTATGTGTCTTGTGCTCGGTCATGATGAGCTGTTATTGTGTAGCTGTAATAAAGTGGGATGGTTTAAAAGCTTCACTGATAAGACGGCTCATTTATGGTCATTGTGTTTAGATTACAGATGTCTACAGAACCTCGTCTCTTTACCCAACCCAAGGCTTTACAGAAGCTCTGATGGAAAAGAACCAGTGTTTTACACTGAGTTTGGTGATTTAATTAGCAAAATTAACCAAATGCACTACACTTTATCCAAACAATTCTGAGATCCTCGAAGCTTATATGAATAAAATAATGAGATTTACAAGAAAACGGGAATTTGAAATGATGTAAAGTAAGATTGACTTCTGTTTAGTATCAGTTATGTTGCTGTAAATACAGATAAAGTTACTACCGCAGGGGTGTCCAACATGTGGCCCGTGGGCCAAAAGCGGTCCTCCAGAGGGTCCAATCAGGCCCTCAAAGTGTAAAAATTCCAGAGAAGACATTAACTGCAGATTGTAAATTAGTAAAACTATACATTTAAAATCATTTCTAGAACATAAGTTGTTTTGATCATAAAGTAAAATACTAGATTGTTCATTGTTCTTTTGTTGTTTTGTGTCTCATTTTTGTAACATTTTGTCTTGTTTTTGTTGTTTGTTGTCCTTTTTTGTCGTCTGTCTCATGTTTTTGTCGTTTTGTGTTTCCTTTTTGTCTTACCTGTGTTTTTGTCTATTTTTTTGTTGTTTTGTTCCTTTTTTATCATTTTTGTCTTGTTTCTGTCCATTTGTTGTTGCTTTGTAACTTTTTTGTCAAATTGTTTGTCTCTTCTTTGTTGCGTTTCGTGTCGTGTGTCATTTTTGTCATTTTGTGTCTAATTTTTGTAATATTTTGTCTTGTTTTTATTGTTTTTGTCTTTTTTTGTCTAGTTTTTATTGTAAAATCCTCTATGGTTCAGTTCCAGATATCTGTGACTAAATGTTGTGTTCCTTTGTGTTCTGGAAGTTGTAATGTGGAAATGATAAACTGAGGCTGAACGTTGTTGAAATTGAATTTATTTTTCTTGAGAAATTTTGTGTTGTTGATGATGTTGTAAAAAGATAATTCCTTAAATGTGAACATTTTCAGAATGTACTTTTTTGCACTAAACCAAAGGAACCATCAGGAGTTGTGGTTATTTATAGGTTATTATGCTGTGGTTTTACTGGTCCGGCCCACTGGAGATCAAACTGGCCTGACTGTGGAACCTTATCTATCAATCTGTATAATTCATTTATTATTATTGAAAGTTTCGTTCATATGATGCGGTCGTATTCTGGGAATTGAGGATGTTATTTTGTATGCAAGGGCATGATTTTCTGAGAATTTTGGAAGTTAGTTTGGCTCTTTGCAGTTATTTTAATCGTGGTTTTCGCCACTCCGACAATAAAGATCAATTAATTAAACAAAACTACCTTTTGTAACGTAACCTGTAGCACTAAGGAGTTTACTTTTGACAAGTTTCTTGGCTGTAAAATCCCTTTCTAGTCCTTACACCGACCTTTTTGCCAACAGGATTTGTTTGCGCCCACCTGCACCCCACCTCCACTCACCTGCAGCTCTCGGACCACCCTCTTGATGAGGTAGTTGCCCAGCTCCACCCCCTGCAGACCAGCCTGGGTTGAAGAGATGGAGTAGAAGATGGCTGAGTTGATCTTATTCACATCCTCCTCTGAGTCCAGGTTGGTGAACTCGCGGACGATGCTCTGAAAGAAACACAGATTTTGTTCAGCATTGTCAAGTCATTGTCAATTGTTGTGGAACAGAAAAGGAAAAAAATGTGGAAATTATTGCACAATTTTACACCATAAAATATTTTGTGCTGTCAGAAGCCCCTTTTTTTACTGGGAAACGGTGAGAAAAAGAAGTGAGCGTTGCAGAGTGTGCTCCCACACGGATGAGCAGTTTAAAGGTCCAGGTTTTGTTTCTCTACACAGATACTACCCACTTGTGGGCTGAGATGAGGAACAGAGAAGGTGTGGTAAAGTGAGCCCAGACGTTACAGCTCCTGACCTGGATGTTATCGGAGATGTCTTCGGTGAGGGCCACGTGCAGCACGACCAGCGGCTCTCCAGGCATCGCAGCGTGAGTGAAGGCGTAGCAGCGTCGGTATGGTCCCACTCTGCGCTTCAGGTCGGTCCAGTTCCTCACAGGATGCACCGCTTCGTATCTAGCAGGAGGATTATCGTTAGTCTGTCCGACCTCTGCCAGTCCTGTTCATTCTCCATCCATTACGGAATAGTAGCAGGTTTGGCACTAATTTGTCAAACACTGATTCTCTGATTTAAGTCAGAGGGAGACAAAACTAAGCTTTTCATTTAAAACTCTCTTTGAAACAACTGTAGATTTGATTAGCTGCTTCTTGCATTGCAGTGCAGAGGATCTCACATTTTTCCATATTTTATTCAAACAGAACCTCCTGTAGATTTATGCTTCTGAATTTCAAATAGTATGTTTTAATTTGACAAAGAGAAGGGGCCTGTAGGATGAGGGCAGCAGGTTTGGGGCATTTCTGAAGCAATCTGGTATGATGAGCTTCCCTGGGTGACTGGGTTACTGGGTTACGTTAATTTTGCTTTTGTAAAATTCATGCTAATGTTTGCAGCTGAGAAGATAAATGTACAGTTTAATCCATTCTTCTTCTTAAACCCCTCAGATGCTGAGTGTTGTACTTACTATAGCCCCATAAACTGCATATTACATTAGTGCAGAAATCTGCTCCTCACCAGGCCTCAAGCTGTGACTGGACCATCACTGGTCAGAGGAGGAGCAAACATAGACTTTTCATATATCTTGTCTTATGTACGGCCAACTCCAATGAAAATAAATGTGTGGGGCGCATGGATGTCCTTACTGGCTGATCTTCTGCAGGATCTCACAGGGCGACTGCCAGGTGATTCTCTCCAGTCTTAGCAGACCCACAGAGAACCACTCAGACAGCAACCCCTTCAGCGTCCCGTTCAGGTCCTACCATAGAGAGAGAAATAAGGAAAGCATTTAGAATCAACATCAACATCCAGCTGATCATTGAAAATTTACCAACATTCTTTCCGTTTTCAAGAACAGCTCAGCAGCTGCTTGTTTATGCAAGTAATCCCCAGAAGAAAACGGTCGGCCGCATTCAGGTATGTCAGCGCTGGAGGAATGTGAAAATGCTTCTGTTATATCATCACATTTCTATCAGGAATTAAACAAACGCTTTAATCCTTCTTTCACTGACAAAACTCACGTGCTCCATCTTATTGAGAGACAGTTTAGCTGCTCAAGTGTGACTATATTCAGTGTACAGTTCCATATCATATCTTGCATTTTTTCCCTTTTAGAGAATTGCTCATCACCCTGTCTGTGCAAATAATTCCTACAAGCAAAAGGAAGGTCATCACTATAATTTGGTATGTAGACACTGTAAAGAACGTCATTTTACTGCAGCAACGGGGAAAGTTTCTTTTATATCCTTTAAAGAAAATAATCATAAAATACTGCAGCTTTTATATTACTATTAACCCTCCTGTCGTCCTGCGGGTCAAAATTGACCCGTTTTAAAGTTTGAAAATGTGGAAAAAAAATAGATTTTCACAGTGAAACTTCTGATGTCCACATTTTCAACATTTTTGGGAAATCTTTGAACATTTTATGTTGGAAAAATAAATGTTAAAAATGTTTCTTAAGAGCATTCACATAAAAATCAACCAAAATCCAGCGAATTTCACTGAATTTTGGTTGATTTTTATGTGAATGTTCTTAAAGAATATATTAGAAGTTTTACTGATATATATGGAATCACTTTACATATTTTTAGGATTTTTTTTTTTTTAGAAGATTTTTACTCATTTTTTGAAAATATTGACAAGAATTTTCTTGCCAAATTTGGGAGATTTTTAAAAAAAAAATAAAACCTATTAGGGAAACTTTTAAGGAATTATTGGAATTTTCTTCCTGAAGGTTTTGCAAATTTTCAGAAATTTGGGGAATTTTTTTGCTGAATTTTTGGATTTTTTTCAGACAAGGAAACAGTATTTTTTGGTGGCCGTAAATGAAGACAACAGCAGGGTTAAGTACTTTAATAAACACAGACTTTACCACCTCATGGTCGCTTTTGATGGTGCGAGAACTCACGAGCTCTGTCTCACTGAGCGACGGCAACGCTGCTTAAGTTTTCCTGCAGAACAATTCCACACCTGTATTGTGCCGGCTGTGTGCTCCCTTGGGTGCCACTATGCCGTTGGAATGTTTTCACATTATGAATAGTGATTTGTTCAAGCCTGCGATGGGTGTAGAAGGGGCACTTCAATAAACAACTTGCCATTTCAAAGCAGGCCTGTCCTCCAGCAAAGGTCAGACTTCATTTAAAGCAAATCTCTTGCAAACACACAAACAAGCGCACACAGTGCACGCTCCCGAGCACATAAATACTGCTTATATTGGCTGTTTCATAGGATGGCTTCTCTTCGGGCTTACTTTAATGCCAGTTTGTCAATCATAATAACGTCTACTACAAACAAGCACGACTACAGTCATGGTGTGAAAACTGCGAGCAGCTATCAAATCCCAAACTTGCAAAATAAGAAATTCACACATGTATACATCAGGGCATGTGTTATTCAGCTCGTGGCTGAGGGGGTTTCACGCCGGAAAATTCTTCCTGAATGAAGAGCAAATGAAAAGTAATCCTTGAAAATAAAAGTTCTGCAAACTTCCATCGCTGCTTGTGTGTGTAGAACTTCATAAACTGCCTGAGGCCAAATAATCTACGACTGCCGATAATCCCACACCAGCGTTTCTGTGGAGAAAAACGCAGCACATCAACAACACAGTGAGGCTAGAGGACCAGCAGGAGCAGCCAATTCTCCCCCACACAAAGGGGAGGTCAGAGGGAGACGTGTAATGCACTGACCTGGAAGGAGATGAAGCCTTTAGAAATAGAAGGCTCTGGTATTGGAAAGTTTGGAAAGGAGGAAAAAAAATCCTCACTGTACTAAAAAGAAAATGAAGCAAAACTTCTGGAGCTGTATCAATAGTGATGCTGGGAGCTGATAAACCTCGGCTACAAAAGGCCGCCTCCACCTCCAGTCATTCTGTGATTATACAGAGTCCTGGAAAGAACAGGCACGAGGCCATATGACCAGCGGCCGGCCAAGTGTTTACAGGTCAGCCTCAGAGTGCAGGACCTTCACTCCAGTAGGCCACCTGTCACTGATCAGCCTTCCTGCCTGCTGTCTGTCTGGCTGGCTGTCTGTCTGTCTGTCTGTCTGTCTGTGTCTGTCTGTCTCTGTCTGTCTCTGTCTATCTCTGTCTGTCTGTCTGTCTGTCTGTCTGTCTGTCTGTCTGTCTGTCTGTCTGTCTGTCTGTCTCTGTCTGTCTCTGTCTATCTCTGTCTGTCTCTGTCTGTCTCTGTCTGTCTGTCTGTCTGTCTCTGTCTATCTCTGTCTGTCTGTCTGTCTGTCTGTCTATCTGTCTGTCTGTCTGTGTCTGTCTGTCTGTCTGTCTGTCTGTCTGTCTGTCTCTGTCTATCTCTGTCTGTCTGTCTGTCTGTCTGTCTGTCGGGGGAAAAATAGTCACATTGATACTCCAGACCAGGGGTGCCAAACTCATTCTAGTTCAGCCCAATCTGATCTGAAGTGGGCTGGACCAGTAAAATCACAGCATAATAACTGATAAATAACCGCAAATCCAAATGTTTCCTTTGTTTTAGTGCAAAAAAGTACATACTAAAAAAAAAAAAAAAAAACGAGATAAATGACAAAAGTCAGAGAATAAAACACAAAAAACAACAAAAACAAGACAAAATATCACAAAAAATGAGACAGAATGATGAAGATGAGACACAAAACGACAAAAATGAGATACAAAAGACCAAAAACATGAGATAAACGACAAAAATCTGACTATAAAAGACAAAAAACAATGAAAACAAGACAAAATATTACAGAAATGAGACACAAAATGACAAAAATGAGACATAAAAAAACAAAAGAACAATGAGCAATCTAGTATTTTACTTTATGATCCAAACAACTTGTCATGGTCTAGAAATGATTTGAAATTTATAGTTTTACTAATTTACAATCTGCAGTTAATGCCTTCTCTGGAGTTTTTCCACTTTGAGGGCCAGATTGGACCCTCTGGAGGACTGCTTTTGGCCCACGGGCCTCATGTTGCTCCTTGTTCCAGACTAAAATGACATCTCTGACTTGTCTTAACATCTTTCATCCACTCTGTTTGTGGACAGGTGAACAAGAATGAAAGGCCCAGAGGTAGCAGGAGAGAGAAAAAACATTAGAAATCAATTTACCAGCAGAGAGACTAATCTGGCGTAGAACTCAGAGCGACACTTCTGCAAGAACCGCAGTAGTTGCAGCCTTGTGAATTTCAAACTTTAAGAAGTGGTGTGTTTTTTAGCCTCTTTGATGATGTTTTACTTTGATTATCAGGTTTCTCCTCCCCTGGTACGCACACAGCCTCAGTACAGGTATTAAAAGCCTCATATTTTCCGCGACCTTTTCTCATTTTTAGCTCAATCAATTGTGGGGATAACAGCAAGCAGAGATCGCCGGGAACAACCAAGACCGAGGTGGTCAGCACACAGAATCTAATACTCTGTAGGTAGCTTAGACCTTTATAAGCTACAAAAGCTCTCAGTGGACCCGGGTTATTGAGATTAAATGCATCTGAACCACCTCACAGCAGGAAAAACAGCAGCTATTGAGCAGGAGAGGGGAAACGAGAGGACCTCTGGCGATAGTATAGTCAGGGTCTCCCAGAATCATATCAGCCAGCAGCACTTAACACATGATTGGGAAGTTAAAGGAACACATGCTTTTAGCTTTTCTCCAAAGCAAAACAAAACAGAAAAACTGCTTTCAGAGACAACAAAAGGGGATTTAAGTGAGCTTGTGTTGTATAGCTCCTTCTGATCTCAAGCAGAGAAGTTTTATTTTTACCAACACAGCTTTTTGATGTAATCTTCATGAATGCATCAAAGCATGAGGAGATCACAGCGTTTCATCTGGAGTGTAGGAGCAAAGTGAACAAGACATTACAAGTGAGCAGAGGAAGGATTTGCTGTAGATTAAGCCACCATCATTAATGTTGGATTTTTCCGATACAAAACTAAAGCATCTTTTTTAAAGCCTCATCCAGGACGTATTGGCTGGGCAGAGAATAAACTACTGTAGGAAACAAACATTATAGCTGCATGTTGGATAATTTATTTGGTCCCAAGTGCAATCCACATTAAAAACTCATTCATTCTGGTATCATTTTATTTTCAGTAATTTGAAGTAAACATCATTTGTGTTATATTTATATGATTCAAATTCGGCCGGTCTTCCTCCGTTTGCCATTTTTGCCTAAAAAAACAACAACACTATATTTATCCAAAATTATATTAACCCTATAAAACCCAAATATAGAAAAGAACTGAGCAAAAATAATATATCTATATTTTTATATATATAAAAAAAAGTGGTAATTAAAAATAAATTCTATAAATAATCTGTAAAACCCAAGTATAGAAAAATGAGCAAAAAATAATATATTTATACTTATATATAAATAACAAAATAATAAAAATAATATGCATGTAAAACCCAAATCTAGAAAAAAGCAAAAATAATATAATATATAAATATATATAAATATAAATAATTCAAAAAATATTCTATATTCTCTCTCTCTCTCTCTCTCTCTCTCTCTCTCTCTCTCTCTCTCTCTCTCTCTCTCTCTCTCTCTCTCTCTCTCTCTCTCTCTCTCTCTCTCTCTCTCTCTCTCTCTCTCTCTCTCTCTCTCTCTCTCTCTCTCTCTCTCTCTCTCTCTCTCTCTCTCTCTCTCTCTCTCTCTCTCTCTCTCTCTCTCTCTCTCTCTCTCTCTCTCTCTCTATATATATATATATATATATACATACATACATACATACATACATATATATATATATATATATATATATATATATATATATATTAAAAAAAAAATAAAATTTCTAATTAAAAAAAGTAAAATTGATGTATTTGTGCAACACTGGGTTTTCCAGGGTTAACGAAACATCTTGTAGATTTACCACAGTCAGACACATACTGAAGCTCTGAGAAACACATCAGACCTGCTCAAATCTCCCTCCTTTCATAGCTTCCATCTCACTTCTCCTCTCTGGAGCCTCACAGAGGGCTGCATCTTCCAACACTCTGTCCTGATCATGCATGACTCTACTGTAGTCCTATGCATTCAATCTGATGGTCATAAAAATATTTCATCATGAAATTATGTTTTGTGTTTCACATTTTGAACATTATATTTTAGTAAGAGTAGGATTTAGGGTCAGGAAGTCTTTGAAATGAATGTCAGTGTGCCTCTAGCGTCTAATAATCTAAATTATGACTCAATAAATAGTCCCATCTATTAAAACCACATAGGCAGAATTAGGTGCTTCTGACTGGGGTCCCCCGGGAGCCCAGTGTGTCAGTGTTTCTAAAAAGCACTTATTAAATAAAGCACCTGTGACATGTAGAGAGTAAACCTCAGGGGTCTGTGGGGACAACATGGAGTGTTTATGGGCTTTCAGCTTCTAGTTCCAATAAAAGAGCTGCTGGTGACCTGTGACACACAAACAGCAACCCTCCAGCTCATATAAAGGCAGTAAACCGAGTATCATGTCAAATCTGAATCAGTCCAACTCTGAGATTCAACAAACGTAAAGCAATGCATGTCAGATTAAAAATGGACAAACAACAAAAGCAGTTTCAATCTGAATGTACATCATATAGTGGCTTATTCTGAACATGTTGTGATTGCTAAACCACACGTGAGAAAATTAAATCAATGTTTTTATATTCTACTGGGAGACGGCTTCATATTGTGGTAAATTATTACACATTTGGAGCTTAATAATGCATTCATAAAGAATTACAATGAACCACGTTTTGTCTCGTGGACAAACAAACAGCTCACTAAAAATATGTTGGATTCCATTTCTCTCTGCTGGAGGATTTTATTCCACCAATGAACAATGAAACATTCAGTCAATAACAAGACTGATTGACAGAAGAATTAATACACTGCTATTTTTTTTAAAAAGAAATTCTCCACACATTTCCTCATTCCAGGGTCAGGATATTTCTGCTTTTCTTCCAGTAATTTGACAGAAACCTGAATATATTGTGGACTGAAAAACAAACTATGTGTGATGATAAATTTGGGATTATGAGCATTTTTATTCTAATTTCTCATATTTAGACAATCTATTAGGCCGAATCTACTAAACTGGCCGAACATACTTGTGCATATTTTGGTTTATTCCTATTTTTGTCCGACATTTCTTAACTGTCTGCTTTATCTTTGCTGCTGTAAAAGTGTAAAATTCTCTCCTGTGGGATTAATAACAGGTTATCTCAGGAGAGTCAAACTCATCCTAGTCCAGGTTCCACATTCAGCCCAGTTTGATCCCCAGTGGACCAGTAAAACCACAGCATAATAACCTATAAATAATCACAACTCCTAATGTTTCCTTTGTTTTAGTGCAAAAAAGTACATTCTGAAAATGCTCACATTTAAGGAATTATCTTTTTACAAAACATCATGAACAACCTGAAATTTCTCAAGAAAAATAAATGTACATTCAACCTCAGTTTATCATTTCCACATTACAACTTCCAGATCACAGAGTGTCTGCAAAGGAACACAACATTTAGTCATCTGGAACTGAACCAGAGAGGATTTTACTTCAAAAAAGATTAAAAAAAACAAAAAAAAAACAAAAGCAAGACAAAATATTACAATAATGGCATGCAAACAACAAAAACGAGAAACAAAACGACAAAAAATGAGACAAATGACAAGAAACAAAACAAAAAAGTGACAAAAAATTTGACAAAAAAGTTACAAAGCGACAAAAAAAATGACAAAACCATGAAACAAAACGACAAAAACAATAAAGCAAAACACAAAATGACAAAAAGGAGACAAAAAGGAGGCACAAAACAACAAAAATGTGACGAACGGTAAAAGTCAGATGAAAAAACAGAAAAAACAACAAAAAAAAGACAAAATATTACAAAAATGAGACAGAGAATGACAAAAATGAGAAACAAAACACCAAAAAAACATGAGATAAATGACAAAAATCAGACAATAAAAGACAAAAAACAACAAAAACAAGACAAAATATTACAAAAAGGAGACACAAAATGACAAAAATGAGACACAAAATGACAAAAGAACAATGAACAATCTAGTATTTTACTTTATGATCAAAACTACTTGTCATGGTCTAGAAGTGATTTTAAATTTATAGTTTTACTCATTTACAATCTGCAGTTAATGTTTTCTCTGGAATTTTTCCACTTTGAGGGCCGGATTGGACCCTCTGGAGGACCACTTTTGGCCCACGGGCCGCATGTTGGACCCCCCTGGGTTATCTTATCTCATTTACTTCCAGAATACTACAGTTCATGCAACACATAATATTAGATATCAGCTTTTGACATTCATCCTGATACTCGAGGAGCTGATTTTGTGTATTTGGACTAAATGAGTGTAATAAGATTTGAATATCTGTGGTGTTTTTTATGTAAAATAAAATAAAAAACTACATTTCAGGAACAGAGCAGAGAGTATCTTTGATGATAATATCTCCCAATGTTCATTTGTGCTCCCAAACGAGTGTAAAGGTGCGACTAATAGCCTGGACATGCTACCTGAGAGTGATTCCGCTGGTATTTCATGGCGTGCATGAACACTGCCACGCTCCTACGCAGAACTGAATTGAAAACTGTAATTATATTTGACTGAACAAGAACGACTGAACAATGAGCTGCACGAGGCCGACTTTTCTTTTAAAAAATACGTCGCCAAAAATGTTCCATTAAGGGGGCAAGGAGCATGGCAGCCACGTCTGCGGGATGGAAATTTCTACACTTCCTTCTCCCCCCACTGCTTTTTCTTGCAATTTTATTTTCACTTTGTCTTCAAAAGATTCGTTCAAAATATTCATTACATGCCTGATTTATATTCAGCTCTGTTCGGCTTTGTAGCTGCGGCAGAGCAGCTCTCGCCTCTTTATGTATGGAATCAAACACTCTTTAAGGCTCTTTTCTTTTTTTTAAAGCTTTCTAGCAACAGTGGAAGGAGGCTCTGGTCAGCGCTGTAAGTTAATCTGTGTATAAAAGAAGAACTGAAATTGAGCTTGACAGCGTTTTGTGTCAAACTATCTTCATGCTGGACCGTCCTGGGCCAAAAGGAAACACAAGGATCTAATTTAGGACGTCCAGTTTGGTAACGAAAGTAAACTGGGGCAAAGTGCACCGGCTTTAAAGCTGTGATGAAACGAGAACCATGTGATTGGAGAGGGAGAGCAAAGCTGCCGTTTATATCTCAGTGTGAGGTTTAGCTGCAGGAATCCACACTCTGCCGACTTAATGCTTTAGATCAGGGGTGTCCAACATGCAGCCCGCGGGCCAAAAGCGGTCCTCCAGAGGGTCCAATCCAGTCCTCAAAGTGTAAAAATTCCAGAGATGACATTAACTGCAGATTGTAAATTAGTAAAACTATAAATTTAAAATCATTTCTAGACCATGACAAGTTGTTTGGATCATAAAGTAAAATACTAGATTGTTCATTGTTCTTTTGTCATTTTGTGCCTCATTTTGTCATTTTGTGTATCATTTTTGGAATATTTTGTCTTGTTTTTGTTGTTTTTTGTCTGACTCTTGTCATTTGTCTCATGTTTTTGTCGTTTTGTTGCTCGTTTTTGTCATTTTGTGTTTCCTTTTCATCTCGCTTGTGTTTTTAGTCTTATTTTTGTCATTTTGTGTTTTGCTTTATTTGTCTTTTTGTGTATCATTTGTGTCATTTTGTGTTTTTTGTCTCGTTTGTGTTTGTCTACCTTTTTGTTGTTTTGTTTCTCACTTTTGTCATTTTTGGTCTTGTTTTTGTAGTTTGTCCATTTTTTTGTCGCTTTGTAACTTTTTTGTCAAATTTTTTGTCTCTTGTTTCATGTCGTTGGTCTCTTTTTTGGTGGTTTAGCTTGTGTTATTTGTCTTATTTTTGTCACTTTGTGTTTTGCTTTATTCGTTGTTTTGTGTATCGTTTTTGTCGTGTTGTGTTTTTTGTCTCCCTTGTGTCGTTTGTCCATTTTTTTGGCACTTTGTAGCTTTTTTGTCTAATTTTTAATCTCTTTTTGTTTCGTTTCATGTCGTGTGTCTCATTTTTGGTCGTTGTTTCTCGCTTTTGTTGTTTTGTGTCTCATTTTTGTAATATTTTGTCTGGTTTTTGTTGTTTTTTGTTTTTTTTTGCCAGACTTTTGTTGTTTGTCTCTTGTTTTTGTGGTTGTTTCTAGTTTTTGTAATTTTATGTCTCATTTTTTGTCTCATTTTTGTCATTTGTCTATTTTTTGTCACTTTGTAACTTTTGTCTCATTTTTTGTCTCTGTTTTTGTTTTGTGTCATTTTGTTTCTCACTTTTGTCATTTTTTTGTCTTCTTTTTGTAATATTTTGTGTGGTGATAGCTGTTGTTTGTCTTGTTTTGTCATTCGTCTCATGTTTTTGTCGTTTTGTGTTCCCTTTTTGTCTCATTTGTGTTCTTTGTCTTATTTTTATCATTTTATGCTTCACTTTATTCATTGTGTTGTGTGAGGTTTTTTTGTCTTGCTTGTGTTGTCTATCTTTTGTGGTTTCGTTTTTTTTTTTTTTTGTCTTTGTTCGTCTGACTTTTGTTGTTTTGATCATGAAGCAAAATATTGTACTGTTCAGTTCAGGACACCTAAATGTTGTGTTCCTTTGTAGACACTCTGTGATCTGGAAGTTGTAATGTGGAAATGATGAACTGAGGCTGAATGTTGCTGAAACGGAATTTATATTTCTTCATAAATTTCAGGTTGTTCATGATGTTTTGTAAAAAGATAATTCCTTAAATGTGAACATTTTCAGAATGTACTTTTTTGCACTAAAACAAAGGAACCATTAGGAGCTGTGGTTACTTATAGGTTACTATGCTGTGGTTTACTGGTCCGGTCCACTGGAGATCTAATTGGGCTGAATGTGGAACCTGAACTAAGATGACTTTGACCCCCCTGCCTTAGATTATATCACATGCAGTGTCTGTGCCAAACGCAGAAACGCGAACGGCGCTTCTTGGCTCATGCCAGCACCCGTAGAAAATGTAAACATTACCCTGATGTGCGCGCTCTCGCTCGCTTTGGACGAGATGATTTCGATCAGATCGGCTCGGAGGTCCACCAGAAACTTCACGCCCCCCTCCACCCTGCTGATGTGGCTGAGCAGCTGCTTGTACCGGGGAGTCAGGTTGTACCGGAGCCGGTCTTCCGCCTGTAAAACGGTCGCCGGGTCCCGCAGCTGCGTGTCCAGCAGCTTGACGGCGAGCTCCGACACGGTCTTATGGTCCACGCCGAAGTCCTGGGACAGCTTGGAGAGGAAGCCAAGCCTGTCCTCCCTGTCCAGACTCCTGTAGAAGTGCATGAACTCCAGGCTGTTGGACTCGGGCGGAGGGGGGGACTTGTCTCTGGTCTCGTAGGAGGGTAAAGGTGCGACGACCCTGGCCAGGACCTCCTCCATCCCCGGGGTCGAGTACCGGCGCCAGGAGCCGACGTCTGAGGCTTCCAGAGCCGCTCCGAGGACCGCCCGGTGTCTCCAGCACCTCACACTGCTGCGGAGAGCCCGGACCACGGGGTGGGATATCATACCGGGAGGCAGCTCAGCTTTCCGTTTGGAACCCGGGACCAGTGAACACGCAGCAGACAAACACTTCCGGGTTTCTTAAAGAGACAGTACCGCTGCCATGGCAACAGGACGTCTGCCCAAATGACTGGAAAATTATCCCAAAGACAGAAAAATGATCCAAAAAGACGAGAAACGATCCAAGCTGACATAAAACTTGTTGAAAATGACAAGAAAATTGTCCAAAATTACTCAAAAATTTTCCAAAATTACTGATTGTTCAGAATGACTTGAAAATGATCCATAATTACGGAAAATTAGTCTAGAATAACATGAAAACTGTCCTAAATGACTCTAAAATTATCCCAAAGACTGAAAAATGATCCAAAATAATGAGAAACGATCCAAGCTGACTTAAACCTTGTTGAAAATGACAAGAAAATTGTCCAAAATGACTATAAATTGTCCAAAATTACTCAAATTGTTCAGAATGACTTGAAAATGATCCATAATTATGGAAAATTAGTCCAGAATGACATGAAATTAGTCCTAAATGATTCAAAAATTATCCAAATGATTCAAAATGACATTAAACTTGTTGAAAATGACAAGAAAATTTTTCTGGATGACTTGAACATTATCTATAATTACAGAAAATTAGTCCAGAAATTATCCCAAAGACTGAAAAATGATCTAAAATGATGAGAAATGATCCAAACTGACATAAAACTTGTTGAAAATGACTCAAAAATTGTCCAAAATGACTCAAAACTTGTACTAAATGACTCAAAAATTATCCCAAAGACACAAAACTTGTCCAGGTCAGTCTATAACAGACTTTTGAAGTCCATGCAATATATCTTGCGTGCAATTTTATTAAAAGTTTTTTTAAAAAATTTTTTTATGTTCACTTCAATCACGTCTTTACAAATTTCATAATTATTTATTATGGAAACAATCACTTAATAAAAAATAACTGGCTAATTTATTCTTCTTTATATTTACACATTTCCTTATTTTTTAACAGATTTGTTTATTTTCTTTTATTTATTCCTCTTTATATTTGTACATTTATTTCCTCATTTTTTAAACAGATTTATTTTTTATTTATTCTTTTATTTATCCCTGTTTATATTTATATATTTATTTTCTTTTTTTTACATTTTTAAATGTTTTTATTTATTCCTCTTTTTATTAACTTTTTTTTAATGGTTATGGTTTTATCTGCAACTATATAATAATAATAATAATAATGCTCATAATAATGATAAAAACAGACCATAATGTGCATCGCTATCCCCTGACTGAGGGTGGGCAACCAATTTGCATCCTATATTTTTCAATTTAGTAATTAATTTTTTATTGTTCATAGTGTATTTTACACATTTTGTATCTTAGTGTATATTTTATATTTTATATTTTCCTATGGTGGTGGTATCACTTTACTCTTTCTGCTTGCTACTGTAACAACAGAATTTCATGTTGGGGATGAATAAAGTATTTCTATTCTATTCTGTTCTATTCTATTGCTTCCTTTGCAGAGTTGCAAATAATTAATGTTCTAGATTTAAGATATTTTTCAACTTGCATCCCAAAATTTTTTTTATAACTGCAAGCATGTGAAGCATGTTTGATTTTTTTTTTTTATTATAAATCAACGATATTTATGCTTTTATTTTCGTGTGCTGATGTTCTACGCACATTAGAAGGTTTTTGGTGAGACAGTTCTTAAGAGATTAAAAATATATATCAATCAAATAAGGTGATTAAATGTTGTAGGAAAAAGGTAGAATTTATATCCAATGTTTTCATTTTCATGTGCCTATGTATTCTTTATTTAATCCACATCCTCTAAAGAAAAAAAACACAAATAACTGTGTAGTCACTATGATATGAAAGCCGTAATTCTGCAGCCAACGAATGTGTTTTCAAACCAATGACTGTTTAAGTCATAAAAAGTGAATTATATGTTTTTAATAATCTGTATCTCCAAATTTAGCTGGGCCCAAGGAAACTGAGCCTAATGGGCACATTCTGTGAGCTAATAATGTATTCTGAGGCCAAACTATCATCCTGGATGGTAAAGCAGCACAGTAAGCGCTCATTTTACAGGCTCAGAGACGTCTTACAGAGCGGTTAGTTTCCCCTTCACTGCCTCAGCAATTCACAGATTGTAGCATCATTTATGTGTTTCCCTTTCTTCAGCCCCGAAATAACAGGCTGGTGTTAAAAAGGATTGTTCACTCGTTTGGTGTTCAACCACCGTGTTTAATAAATGCAATTGGTTTTAAAGAGTTTCGCAGACATGAAAGAAAACTATGAGCTAACAGCTTGTCATGACTTTTGTCTTTTGATTTCCCGATTAGGCACCATGTTCCAATTAACACAATGAGACCCAGAATCATCCCTTTGTTTGGTTAAATGACAGTACTTGTGTTGTCATATATTTTTATGAATAATATTAACCGACAAGATGGATGAAAAAGGACTTTGTAGTGTAATATTTTTTGGGTACGATGTGCTGAAAGTAAGAGATGCTATAATTATGGCAAATGTTATTAACCGTCCTGTCATCCTGTGGTTCAAACTGACCCGTTTTAAAGTTTGAAAATGTGGAAAAAATATATATACTTTCACAGTGAAAACTTCCACATTTTCAGCATTTTTGGGGAAATTTTTGAAAATTTTTGTTGGAAAAAAAGAAATGTTAAAAAAATGTTTCTTTAAGAACATTCAGAAAAAAATCAACCAAAATCCAGCGAAATTTGCAGACAAATGAATAATGAATAAATAAATAAATAGAGAAGATATATCACTGAGCATCACATGAGCAGAAAACAGAATCTTGCTAGAAAAGTTTTTCATATCATAAAACTATTAAATCCAGCAGTAGTCATGCATTGATTGGATGTTTAACCTCCCTGATTCTAACATAATGTTCAGTCAGTGCAACATGAGTTGTGTTCAGCATCAAACATTTGGCAGCTATAGTTTATATCAGCCCAAGGTTTTGGCATTTGCACCATGTAGTCCAGCAAAAGTCTTTCTAGAGTTTATATATTAATTTTTATTGTCTTTTTTCTTTTCTTTTTTTTGCATCTTGTTTTCGACTATGAGAATCCAGTAGAGAAAGATCCCTGACAGCCTTCGGTCGTCTCTGTGGACACACGCCTCATATTATTACTTCTGTCTGCAACAGAACCTGAAGCTGAAAACATCAAAGTGGGCTTTTTTCTCATATTAATATACAGAGCCAATAACACAAAACATCATTTAATAATCCTAGTGTCTGTGATAATCTTACTGTTGATATATTGGATTTCCACGCTGGCAAGAATAAAATTTCTACCAAGAATGGCATTCATTTTTATGTTCAAATCTACCCCTGAAATAGTGAATATTTAAAATTGTAGTCTAGTCTGTCAAACACAGAGTTTTAGTTTTGACAGTGATACTTCCTTTCCAGGAATTTTAAGCAACAACTTATGCTGTAGCCGTGTTCCCCCTTTGGGTTTTGGATAAAGTAGAAGTGATGGAGATAAATTTTGCCTCCTTTAAAGATGTACAGAGAAAACAAAGTGGACTGACTGGGTTGTGAACTAGATTCCCTGAGCAAATGGCAGAGGGAATGAGAATAAATACTGTGGACCTGAGGAGGTGATGTGATGACACTGCCATAATGCAAACCAAATAAATGTGGAGTGAAACAAGGAGGTTAATTAGCAACCAGACTACAGTTACTGAAGTCAAGTGGGCCTAGAGTCTCGCTTGTTTAACCTTCTGTTGTCTTCAATGACAGGCACCAAAAAACATTGTTTCCTTGTCTGAAAAAAAAATTAAAAATTCTGCAAAAGTTCCCACAAATTTCTGAAAATTTGCAAAACCTTCAGGAAGAAAATTCCAATAATTCCTTAAAAGTTTCCCTTAAAAGTTTTATTTAAAAAAAAATCCCCAAATTTGGCAAGAAAATTCTTGTAAATATTTTCAAGAAACAAGTAAAAATTATCCAAAAAAATCCTGAAAGGATCTAAAGTGATTCCATATATATCAGTAAAACTTCTAATATTTTCTTTAAAAAATTCACAAAAAATCAACCAAAATCCAGCGAAATTCGCTGGATTTTGGTAGATTTTTTGTCATTTTGTGTCTTGTTTTTCTAATTTTGTGTCATCTTTGTCATTTTGTGTCTCGTTTTTCTAATTTTGTGTCTCATTTTTCTAATTTTGTGTATCATTTTTGTCTTTTTGTGTCTCATTTAGTGTTAGCTGACAAAATGAATAGTAATATTAAGTGGAAATCAGAGGGCACTTTAATTCATTAGATGACAAAATTAATAGTAATATTAAGTGGAAATCACAGGGCACTTTAATCCATTAGATGACAAAATTAATAGTAATATTAAGTGGAAATCACAGGGCACTTTAATTCATTAGATGACAAAATGAATAGTAATATTAAGTGGAAATCACAGGGCACCTTAATCCAAATTGGGGAACTGGATTTCAGCCATACACTGTATATGATTTCAACACAAGGCATCCAATTGGTCAGGATGGGTCACTGAATTATACGGGTCACATAATACGCCGTAACACCACTCAACCCCATCCAATCAGAAATCAGCTCAGAGTGACGTAACTTAGGTCAACGTTAGCATAGCTCGGACCAGATTTTGCGCTGACCGTGAAGCGACTTGAGCCGCCTAAAAAGTTTGTATTTTACACCAAAAAGTGCCCTATGATTTACCATCACTACAAGCGGGAGACAGGCTCATTAATGGTGTATTTTTTACTTGCTAGCCATGTAGTTTAAGACAGTTTTACTTCGTACACCACCGCGGATTAAGAGATATTTGCTCTAAGCTAACTCAGCTTGCTAGCTAACTGGCTAACTCGGAAGGCTACTGCTTTCCGGTGCTGTTAGGAAACTAACATTGAAAACCCTTAAAGAAATTTAAAACGTAGTTGCTGCTGTGCTTTGCTGAGGTACTTGTGAGAGATGGGAAGAGAGAAGGAAGGAGAGGCGAAGACCAAACACAAACCGACCAAACTGAAGAGGCTGAATGGCTGTGAGAGCGCAGGTGCGGGGGAAAATGTCAAGAACAGGTGAGTGTACCTGTGGAAAGAAATATGGACGAAATAAAGAGAAGCTGACATGCTAAGCTCTAGTATTATTTCATCGTGAGAGACTGAGGTGCCATTGTTAAATCAGTTCCCTGAACCTCCATGTCATGATTGCAACCTTCGGTAAGGTTGGAAAGATATTCACAGATTCAGACTTCCGGCATCAACAACTCATCAGATATACGTTGTCAAAACATAAACGATGCCTCTTTCCCATCGTTGTAAGGTAGACAATGTGCTCCAAGCCCAGTTTTATCTAAAGCAGCTGTCTTTCTAGCTGCACAAATAACATTGGTGTCTATGGAGTGAACAGGGTCCGTCTGCAAATAGCAAAACCGCAGCAACAGCGAAGAGAGACAAATATTCAATAACTTCACTCTTATACACTGTAGTGTCTCCAAAATCACTGCAGCTTTGAACTGGCTCCTGCTGATCATACTACATTTGGTTTGATACAAAACCAAGCAAAATTTATAATGAAAAATTTAGTCCCTATAAATAGAATAAAATGAGGAAAATTCATATGTATGTATATATATATATATATATATATATATATATACACATACATACATACATACATACATACATACATACATACATACATACATACATATGAATTTTCCTCATTTTATTCTATTTATAGGGACTAAATTTAATATAGACACTCTCAAAAAGTCAATTTTGAGGATTATTTTCAATATAAATGTGTATTTTCTTCATTTTAGGATCGTTTATAGGGAACATATGTCTTGTATACACTCTTAAAATGTAATTTTTTGAGGATTATTTTCAAAATAAATCTGTATTTTCCTCATTTTATAATCTAATTATAGGGACTTAATTTAATATATATTCCTAAAAGGTCAATTTTGAGAACTATTTTCAAAATAAGTCTGTATTTTCCTCATTTTAGGATCATTTATAGGGATTGTTGTTATTATACACTCTCTTCGCTGTTGCTGCGGTTTTGCTATTTGCAGATGTTCCCTGTTCACTCCTCAAAGACACCAATGTTATTTGTGCAAATTAAAAGACAGCTGCTTTAGATAAAACTGGGCTTGGAGCACATTATCTACCTTACAACGATGGGAAAGAGGTATCGTTTATGTTCTGACAACGTATAGCTAACGAGTTATTGATGCCGGAAGTCTGAATCTGTGAATATCTTTCCAACTTTACTGAACTACGTTAGAGCAGCTCTCTAGTGACCTGACTGCAGCACATCCAACACCAGGCCTCACATCAAAGCTGGTTTTCCCTTCTTTTATGCTGTTAAAATGTGGAAACAAATTAACTTAAATTAAAAATAAACATGCATCCAATTATGGCAGTCTGTGTGTGTGCCACTAAAAAGTGTTTGTGACAGAATTCTGCGGTGTCTGAGCCGTCTGGCTGGCTGGTGGCATTAAGTGCATGCATTCATTTCACATAGTACAGTGGGTACTCCATCTTCATATGAATAAATTAATTTACTTTGATATCTGATGCGTTTATTACCATGCATATGTGAGCAGACAAATGAATGCGGAGTGATCTGTCATTGGCTTGTGTAATTGATGAGAGCAGGGAGATGAATAGACACCTGTAAGCGCCACTGGCAGTACAGCAGGCAGCTCTCTGTGACAGCTAGCCTCGTGTTATTTCATGGCACACTGACTGAATTACTGATTAAGGATCAACTTATCCACCTTTTTCCTGAGAGGAGTGCCTTCTTCTTTAGCTGCTGTACAGCCGTCGTTGGATGTTCAAATTTGAGGTTTCTGAATCAGTAAAATTAATATAGTTGGGGCGTAATTGCTGCTCAGTTTTAAGTTACATCGAGCCCTGAAGGTTGGAAAGGTCAACCTGAAAAGAAACTTGTTCAGAGCTGTAGGGAGATCCTTTGGGACGCCGCTTGTCTGATTGGTGGCATTTTATAGCATTGTCTGACTGGAACAGGAGAGTCAAACTAATTCTAGTTCAGGTTCCACATTCAACCCAGTCTGATCTCCAGTGATCCGGACCAGTAAAACCACAGCATAATAACCGATAAATAACCCAAACTCCAAATTTTTCTTTTGTTTTAGTGCAAAAAAGTACATTCTGAAAATGGTCACATTTAAGGAATTATCTTTCTACAACAAATACAGACTTTGTTGTAGAAATACTGCATCACTACCAGACTTTGTTGTAGAAATACTGCATCACTACAAGACTTTGTTGTAGAAATACTGCATCACTACCAGACTTTGTTGTAGAAATACTGCATCACTACCAGACTTTGTTGTAGAAAATACTGCATCACTAACAGACTTTTCTCTTCCTCTCTCGGTCCTCCTCGTCCAATCTCTCCATCATGATGAGCAGCACCAAGCAAACCAAGTCTAAAGAGAAAACCGATCATGGAAAACCTCATAAGAAGGTAAACTGGCCGCTCGGGGCTAGCTGTGGCTTTAGTCTGACCCTGGTTCATTTGATCTCACTGGAGGTTCAGTGTCCTGTCGACCAGGGAGGGACTGTGATGGTCATGTGACTCTTGACCCATCTGGAATTAGCTGCTAAATACCAAAACACACTGACCTCAGCTCAGTAGTTCTAACAGCCTGTCCTCGAAGGTAACCTCCATGCTATTTGAGTCCCACGACATTGGCCAAGTATATTTACACCCATACCACTGGAAGTAATGTAAAAGCGGGATATTATTTACAGCAGGGGTGATAAACATGCGGCCTGCGAGCCAAAAGCAGTCCTCCAGAGGGTCCAATCCGGCCCTCAAAGTGTAAAAATTCCAGAGAAGACATTAACTGCAGATTGTAAATTAGTAAAACTGTAAATTTAAAATAATTTCTAGACCATGACAAGTTGTTTGGATCATAAAGTAAAATACTAGATTATTCATTATTCTTTTGTCATTTTGTGTCTCATTTTTGTAATATTTTGTCTTGTTTTTGATGTTTTTTTGTCTTTTTTTGTCAGACTTTTGTCCTTTCCTTTGTAGACACTGTGATCTGGAAGTTGTAATGTGGAAATGATAAACTGAGGCTGAATGTTGATGAAATTGAACTTATTTTTCTTAAGAAATTTCAGGTTGTTTATGATAGTTTATGAGTTTATTAAATATGAACATTTTCAGAACATACTTTTTTGCACTAAAACAAAGGAAAGATTTGGCCTCTGAACTAGAATGACTTTGACACACCTGATAGCGTTTAAATGAGTAGGATGAGGTTGTGTTTAGGACTGTTACTGTATGCGTTTATATATTTCATTTAAAAATAGTTTGTGTATGAAAATTCTTTTAAAAACACAATTTTCCAGGTCTTAAATCTTCAAATTGCTTTGTTTTGTCTCACCAGCAATCAAATTTACACTGATATCAAACAGGGACAATCAGGAAATCATCACATTTGCAAAGCTGGAAGCTAAATGTTTTTCAGTTTTGCCTGATAAATTGGCAATCAAAATGCTCTATTGATTGCTTAATACAATGACTACTGTGTTTTTCTCCTCCAATAAATCGACAAACTGTGCAGAAGTTTGGATTTGTAATCAAGGACCTCCGATGAAGAACATTTTTACATGTTTCATTAATCAAAATGTTGCATTATTTAGAGTAGGATCTAACAGTATTTTATTATGTTAGTGTGCATAATGTGATGGACCAGCTGTGTGACTCTCCTTGCTTTAAATCATGTCCTCGTCTTTAGGTCAAGACATTGAAGACAGAGACCCTGGAGTCCTCCACCAGTGCCAGGTAGGGATGGAGTCCTAATGCCAGTAGATTGTGTACTATTAACGGCTGAGAAAATAAGCTGACAGGCTTCAATGGAACAAACTGGAAATGTTATTTCCTTTCTCCTAGTTTTTCCTCTTTCTCGCCTCCCTCCTGAGGTGATGGAAATTAATCCTTGTGTTTTGATGTTCAAGGGCCCAGGACAGAAGCATCACCTTTTATACAATGTGTTAAGCTGTCTCACAGAAAATTAATTTCAGTCTGCATTGAAGACAAATATCTGTGGCTTGTCAGGAAGGTAATAAATGAGAATGCACGGTTTGAGTAGTTGGATGCTCGGCAGGGTGCTGCCAGGATGGCATTCTGTGGCCGAAGGCCTGCTGCGTCAAATCTGTCTCACAGCAGTGTTTCCATAGAGCTGAGAATGGATTATTTTCCAGATGTGGATTTAGTCCAACCCAACGTGATGAGTGACATTCGAAAGGAGGTGTCGGTTGGAAAACTATTTTGCTAAATTCTAGCTTTTAATGTTTCCCTGTAGTGTTTTTCCCCTTTGGTAAGGCTCAGGTGGTAACTGTGCTAGTTGAGTAGGTTTTACGCAGGGAGGAAAGTTAAGGCCTCGCAGCAGAGTTACGGCAGAAACATAAGGCTATTAGAACCACACACCGTAAATGTCAATGGACGCAGTGACCCTCCCTCCTTTGTATAGCTTTTTATGGATTTTGCTCAGTGGTGCAGTATACCAAAAAGCACGACCGTTTCCACCAGCTCCCCTTTTTCCTCGCTCCACACGGAACGTTTCAGCCTCAGTGTACGCTTAGATTTACAGAATTAACGAAAGGAGGAACAGGGTTAGAAAAAGGCTTCTGCTCCATTTTCAGTTAGTGGAAATAAAAAGAGCCTTCAGTCTCAAGTAGTTTGCCTCCTGCAAAGGTTAAGAACACTGATGTCAGTAATTTCCTTTAGAATGGTTCTGATTGTGACGGCTCAAGGCAGCATCTGGGTTTCTGCTTTTACTGTCACATTTAAAATCCCTCTGTCTGATACAGGAAGCTCTCTGTAAAGCCTCCTGCCTGTTGTTACTCAGTGGCTGTATTCGGCTCATGTTCTCCTCATACTGTCAGGTAAAATGACAACGATGCACGAGTTGTTTTGTTCGACTCTGACAGGAACAGGACTTTTACTTTTGTCAGCATAACATCTTCATGAAGAATTTAGGAATTCATGAGCCGCTCCACTGAGCAGTTTCTGGATAAAAATACAGTCACAAGGCTTGGTGTTTGTGTTTATCATACAACTTTCTGGATAAAAGCAAAAGGTCAGAGATAATTAAAATAACAGCGTGATGTTTGATTAAAGATATCGCGGTGCATAAAGGTCAGCGGTGACGTGGAAAGATGTCACCCTGAACAGTCCCCTCGTCTTGTTTTCTGCTAACCTGTAGCTTGTACAGGTGAACAGCTACGATGCTGAAAGGGATTCTGTCTATAGGAAGGATAACTTCTGTCTGTCTGTCTGTCTGTTAGCAACATTACTCAAAAACACCAACGGATTTGGATGAAATTTTCAGGGAAGGTCAGAAATGACAAGGACCAAGTGATTAGATTTTGGCAGTGATGAGGCTTATAGTCTGGATCCACGGATTTGTTAAAGATTTCTGTATCATTGTGAGATAGCAGCACGGCGTCACTGTAACCATGACAACAAGTGAACACTACGTCAGCTGATTGTGATCCTACTACAAATCCACTGCTGAGGACCAGTTACAGTTTATAAAACTGTAACTGTGAATAATTTCTACTTTTTAAAGAAAATTGTAATAGTTTGAAGACATTTTAAAGTAATTTTGGACCCATTTTTAGTATTTTTTTAACCCTTTTCAGCCATCATAAACAATTAATTGATTTTGAACAGTTAAGGAGGATTTTTTGAGCAAATTCTGGACAAATTTGAGTAATTTCTAGTCATGTTGCACATATTTCAGATTTTTTAGACAAATTTTGAAAACATTTAGAGAACATGCTTATTTTAGGAGGTCAAATTTGGTTGATTTTGGATGTGTTTTTATTGTTTTTAGTCATTTTTGGAACCCTTCTAAGCCATCCTAGATGTTTAGCTCATTTTGGACAGATTGTGAACAGGAAAAGAGGATTTTTTTTTTTTTTTTTTTTTTAGCAAATTCTGGATGAATTTCTAATCATTTTGGACAAATATGGAGATTTGTTAAAGATATCTGTATCATTGTGAGATAGCGGCACAACATCACTGTAACCATGACAACAAGTGAACACTTCATCAGCTGCCTGCTGATGATCACATGACTGTGATCCTACTACAAATCCACTGCTGCTGACTTATCAGGACTTATCCATCAGAAATGATCCAAAGAACAACTGATTAATTTGTGGGGGTGTTTCTGAGTCCCATCAATTCCTGCCGTCCGCTACATATTTAGGTCACGTGATTCGGTATCCGTACATAACATGCACATGCAGAACACACACCTGTGCTCAGAGCAAGGTCATTTTTTATTAAAGATTAATTATCTTTATTAAAGATGACACAAAGACTGAGCAGCTTTGGCTCAGTACTGCGCTCTCTGACTGCCTTTTTTCTTTTTCATGTGCTGCTGCTTTGACTCATCAAGTCTTGGAAATAAACAGTAATTTTTTAATAAAACAAGCTTTTCAGTGAAACAATATTGAATTTGTCTTTTAGCATATTTGAAGAAGTGTAACAGGATAGTTTCAGCTGGTTTTGTCTTCTGTTTTAATCTCCAAACATGTATTTTCTTAAGCTGTTAAACAAAGACCTTATCATCTTTGTTTTATGCCTGAGTGAATGTTTGCAGTAAAGATCACATGGAGCCACAGACCGGAGAACCTGAGAGACGGCTCACTGCCTTCAGTCTGATGCCAACAGGGGTCACACTGTTGAAGAGCAAAGACGGTGCATCAGGCTCATTATCACGTCCTGGTTACTCTACTATACAGCCGTGTAATTGGGATTCAGGAGGCCAATTATGTGACCCAGTGTCTTACCTAAATGTTATGCAGAGGGAAGGAGAACACTGTTATTTATTAGCACTGGCGACTAATTTGATGATTTCTTAATTTGGCCCACTTCCCCACCCATCACTCTTCACTCTGCAGGGAAATCCGTGCTCGCAGTTTTGTAATTTTTTTTGTATTTCTAACTGCTGTAATTATGTCATTATCATTACTGTTTCGATAATGCTGCTTAATTACTACAATTATGTGTGATTTCTTGTGGTCAGTGAGTCATCATTGTGTGCTTAAAGATTTATTTTTTTCCTATTCCACATGGATGGGTAATTTCAGCCTAACTCTGTACCCAGCAGTGTGGCAAGCTGCAGTGAAAAAGGAGCCATTAAGCTTTTATCCTACCTTGTTATTAGCAAAGGCTAATTTAAAATCAACAGCTCCAGTCAGATTTCCATTTAAGAAAATACAGAACACTTAATAAGATTTTCAAAATGTGTTTGTTCAAATCCTGCGCTATTGAAACAGGCTCCCAATGGAATCAAATAAATTGGAATTAAAAACATTGCTTACCTTCTGTAAATTGGATTTTAAGAAGGGTGATTGTTATTTTACTATAAGCTCAAGAATGGAACTGCAGTTTTGCACAAATCTTTAAATAGCTGAGCTTAAGCAGAAATGTGTGACTCAGTGAGAGTATAGAGTATATAGATCTGGGGCTTCAAAAATACTGTCTTATTTTTGTGGTGTAGTGAGCTGGTAAAAGAAGAGCCACAGGAAGATGACTTCACAACCAAAAAGAAAGGGGTGAAAAGGAAAAGAATTAAAGACGAACCCGTTGAAGCCTCTTCACAGTCTTCTGCTTCACCCAGGTAAGTCTGACCGGCTCTAACTATGCTACTTTGCCTTACAAAACACATAAATACTGATGTATAAATATGGAAAATTGGTTCTTAATGAACTTCCAACCTTCATCGTTTCCATATTACGTGAACCATTTGTCTCATTTCTGTCTGGTTATGTGCAGTTCAAAGAAAAGAAATAAGGAGAATGGCCACAGAGAAGGAAGCGATGAAGAAAGTCAGAAGAAGTCAAAGAAGGGAAAAGAAAAGGTAAACGTCTGTCTTTCCAGAATAATCTGTGTCCATCAGTAACACTGTTATGTAAAGTAGTTTGTTTGAATCCACATCTTGAGAGTTTTTTCTCTGCTCAGACGGTAAAGAAAGAGGAAGGAGAGCATCCGGTCTCAAAAAAACCGAAGATGACAAAGGAGGAAATTGAGGAAGCGAGACAGTTGAAGATCAAAAAGAAAGAGGAGGAGGAGCAGAACCGCTGGAGATGGTGGGCAGAAGCAGTTTTCTGGGTTTTTTTTTCATCTTGCTTTGACCTGGACCTACCACACACACACACACACACACACACACACACACACACACACACACACAGAGACATACATGTACACACAAACTGCATGGGGAAACAGGAGGAGCAATTTTCCCTTGCTTGAAATACTTCCTCATTTTTTCATCATCTTGCTTTTTGTCAGGTGGGAGGAGGAAAAGTATGAAGATGGGGTGAAATGGAAGTTCTTGGAGCACAATGGGCCCTACTTCCCCCCTGAGTACCAGCCTCTACCTGACACTGTTCACTTCTACTATAATGGTCAGTTGGGCATTAAAGTAGTGGAAGAAAGGGCAATTGAAACGGGGTTGAAACGGTTTTACATGAGCAGTTCTTGATAGTGCATTTTCTTTTTATGGAAGTAATTTAAAATAATGTCGCCACCTCACAGGTACTGTCGAGACCATTTTTAACAAATTCGGAAATGTCATGCACTACGGTTTGGATTTAACTTTCTGGCTGGAGTTCTGTGTATTTTTACTTGTCCAGTCATTAATAAGTGCTGGTGTGTCTCCAGGTATATATGGCCAAGAACATCACAGCCCTCTTTTACCTCTGTACCTTCATAATGAGAACTAACTCCACCTTCTTCTAAATAGTAATTGTCAGTACAATCTCAGCGTCAAAGGAGCTCATTTTTGAAACTGTGAATCTAATTTCAGTCCAGTTCATCTCTCGTCAAATGCAACATTCTAATTGAAGTATTATACGATCTAGATCAGGGGAGTCAAACTCCTCTTAGTTCAAGTTCCACATTCAGCCCAGTTTGATCTCAAGCAGGCCGGACCGGTAAAATCATAACTTAATAACCTGTCAATAACCACGAGTTTCCCAATTTTTTCCTTTGTTTTCGTGCAAAAAAGTACATTCTGAAAATGTTCACATTTTAGGAATTATCTTTTTACAAAGCATCATGAACAACCTGAAATTTCTGAAGGAAATTAAGTAAAATTTCAGCATCATTCAGCCTCAGTTTACATTTACACGTGACAACTTACAGATCAGCTATCTTGAAGGGAATGATTAGTATTTTACTTTATGATCAAAACAACAAAAGTCCGACAAAACAAAGACAAAAAACAACAAAAACGAGACAAAATATTACAAAAATGAGACACGAAATGACAAAAAATGAGACGAACGACACGAAACAAAAAAGAGACAAAAACAGTACAAAGCAACCAAAAAAATTACACAAATGACAAAAACGTGACCAAAAATGACAAAAGCAAGAGACAAAACGAAAAAACAGTAAACAACACAAGCAAGGTGAAAAAGCACAAAACGACACAAACGATACACAAAACAACAAATAAAGCAAAACACTAAATGACAGAATAAGACAAAAAACACAAGCGAAACAAAAGAGAAACACAAAATGACAAAAACGAGAAACAAAACGACAAACATGAGACAAACGACAAAAGTCTGACAAAAGACTGAAACAAGACAAAATATTACAAAAATGAGACACAAAATGACAAAAGAACAGTGAGCAATATAATATTTTACTTTATGATAAAAAAAATTGTTATAGTTGAGAAATTATTTTAAATTTATGGTTTTACTAATTTACAATCTGTAGTTAATGTCTTCTCTGGAATTTTTCCACTTTGAGGGCTGGATTGGACCCTCTGGAGGACCACTTTTGGCCTGCGGACTGCATGTTTGACACCCCTGATCTAGATTCTGAAAAAGCCTGTGAAAGAAAAATGTCTCTTCAGTAGCCTTTCCAAAGAAGATAGAAGAAGAATCATGCTAGCCGCTCCATAGCCGCTGTGCAGTAAAACCTGAAACTCTGTCCCGTTAACGCTGTTCTGCAGAGGCATGCCGTCCCTTCTGGCCTAGTTTCCTAGAAGAGGAGTCTAAAAATGCACTGAAGTCAGGAGTGTTGAATTGCATGGCTTTCCCTCCACAGTGAGACAATCTCAACCCTTCTGAACATCTCCAGCAACACTAGATAACAGGCACAAATACTGGAACATCTCAAAAAACCTTTAACTTTGTGTCGGCATGTTCTACATATGCACATTTCCTTTATCTTATAATTCAAGGCATGTAGAGGGAGAACTCTGGAGGAACAGTGGAGAAAGTTGTGCGTGAACTCACACACACTCACACACAAGACGCCCACGCACGGTTGGATCTTTAGGATGCCAGACATGCATCGGGTCAAACACTGATTGATGACTGTAATTGTTTTTGCTTTGTTTAGCAGTCAGGCCACAATGGTATCCTATGGGGAGTGGATTTGATCTATTAATTCCTGTGCGTGCATGTTCTTGTTTTTGTAGCTTAGCGGTGGGCTTGAATGTAGATCTCTGTCCTTGTCTCTGAACCTACCTTTGTGGAAGAATGGATTAGTCTGTCAGCCCTCCAGAGGAGCAGAGGTGGGCGGTGTTGTTGCTTTTTGATCCAAGCCAGAGCTTCCAGAGGCTTGTGTGTGTTGGTGAACATCAGAGCTTGAGAAGCATGTAGGCTGTGAGGACACAAAGCATTTAGAAAGCCTGAGTTCATTGGGGTTGTGTTGAAAAAAACATTATGGCAGGGGTGTCCAACATGAGGCCCGTGGGCCAAAACCGGCCCTCCAGAGGGTCCAATCCGGCCCTCAAAGTGTAAAAATTCCAGAGAAGACATTAACTGCAGATTGTAAATTAGTAAAACTATAAATTTAAAATCATTTCTAGACCATGACAAGTTGTTTTGATCATAAAGTAAAATAGATTGTTCATTGCTTTTTTGTCATTTTGTGTCTCATTTTTGTAATATTTTGTCTGACTTTTGTCGTTTCTCATATTTTTGTCATTTTGTTTTTTGTTGTTTTGTGTTTCCTTTTCGTTTCACTTGTGTTTTTTTTCCTTATTTTTGTCATTTTGTGTTTTGCTTCATTCCTTGTTTCATGCATTGTTTGTGTTGTTTTGTGGGTTTTTTTCTTTCTTATGTTGTTTGTCTACTTTTTTGTTGTTTTGCTCCTCGCTTTTGTCATTTTTTGTCTTTTTTTGTCATTTGCCCATTTTTTTGTTGCTTTGTAACATTTTTGTCAAATTTTTTGTCTCTTTTGTTTTGCGTCATTTGTCTCATTTTTTAAAATCATTTTGTGTCTCATTTTTGTAATATTTTGTCTTTTTTTGTCTGACTTGTCGTTTTGGTCATAAAGTAAAATACTACATTGTTCAGTTCCAGATGACTGAATGTTTTGTGTTACGATAAAATGAGGCATAATGTTGTTGAAATTGATTTTTTTTCTTTAAGAAACTTCAGGTTATTCATATTGTTTTGTAAAAACATAATTCCTTAAATGTGAACATTTTCAGAATGTACTTTTTTGCCCTAAAGGGAACCATTAGGAGTTGTGGTTATTTATAGGTTATTATGCTGTGATTTTTCTGGTCCGGTCCACTGGAGATCAAATTGGGCTGAATGTGGAACCTGAACTAAGACGAGTTTGACTCCCCTGATTCATAGTGAACCAGCATGCTTCTGTTTGTGTACAGGTGAGAAGGTGAAGCTGAGCCCGGCAGCTGAGGAGGTGGCGCTGTTCTTTGCCCAGATGTTGGACCACGAGTACACCACGAAGAAGGTGTTCCGGGAGAACTTCTTTGAAGACTGGAGGAAGGTGGGATTGTGAATTTAGCTCCAGAAACTTCATCTTGATGCAGCATCCAAGTTGAGTATTAATTGTGTGGTTTCCAGCTTTGTGTTGTAAATAGAGTGAGTGTGACTGGTACATGCTCGCTGGTGTCTGTCAGGGTGTCCTCTGTATGGAGAAAACACCGTGCCAAGCCCTAAGGCATATCATGCAGAATTAATTTTGTGCTGCTTAGTGCTCAATGCACTTGAAAATACGATTTATGTGAAGGCATTGATATGCTAATCCAGACAACTAGCTCCCCTGCATATGAACAAATCCAATTAAACTGTTTTATTATAGCCGGAAAAAACTCTCCTCGCTCCACTGCCCCTGATGCCCGCCCACTGTCGGGTGTCACTCACGCTTAGACATGCAGACTGGCTGCTTGTCCACACTGTCAGTGATTCTAGAGAGGTGGGTGTGTGTTTTGTGCTTATCTAGAGGTCTGTTTCTGCATCTCATCTCCTACGACCACAGATAAGAGAACTGGGCTCGATCATTAATGCTTGATGGATGAGAGTCATTTCCTGCGTTCTTAATGTTTATGTTCTGGATGGATGCTCTTTCATTTGTCAAATATTTAACCATTTTATGTCTTTCCTGTATTATGAGCTGTGTTTTTATATTATGGGTTAGTGCTGTTTTTTTTGCTGTTGCACAGTGTCATGACATTAACCCTCCTGCTGTCTTCATTTACGGGCACCAAAAAATGTTGTTTCCTTGTCTGAAAAAAATCCAAAAATTCAGCAAAAAAATTCCACAAATTTTTGAAAATTTGCAAAACCTTCAGGAAGAAAATTCCAATAATTCCTTAAAAATTTCCCTTAAAAGTTTTTTTTTTTATTTTTTTTTTTAAATCCCCCAAACTTGGCAAGAAAATTCTTGTAAATATTTTCAAAAATGAGTAAAAATCTTCCAAAACAATCCAGCGAAATTCTCTGGATTTTGGTTGATTTTTTTTGTGAATCTTCTTAAGAAACATTTTTAACATTTTTTTTTTCCACCAAAAAATGTTCAAAGATTTCCCGAAAACGTTGAAAATATGGACATCAGAAGTTTGACTGTGAAAATATATATTTTTCTCCACATTTTCAAACTTTAAAACGGGTCAATTTTGACCCACAGGACGACACCAGGGTTAAGATGAAGATGCCCAACTCATTCAAAGCCCTGTTCATCGCTTACAGTTTTGTTCTGATGTGGAAAAATAGACATTTTTGCTCGACATGTACTGATAGTCCTGAAATGTCGAACTCTACTTCCTGCATCAATAGCTTTCTTTCCAGACAGCAGGAGGCAACATTAAAAGCCACTCATTCTAGCACCAGAAGCTTCTCAGATGCATCCACCACTGATCTGCTCTGTCAGTGACCTCTTTGATTCGGTGACCCTTTGTACAATCACTTAGAAAGTTGACAGTTTATAGTTGAAACTCAGCTGCTGTGCTGTTGCTGCTTTCGATGTGTCGAGGCAGTTCAGCTCATTTGGGAGTGGCTCTCTTATAGCGTGTTCACAAATACTGACATGAAGTAGTGACAGTAGAGTTTGGTCTCTCATGAATTTGTAGTTCTGGGAATCTGCTGTGTTACTGAACATTTAATTTAGTTTCTGTGCTTTGCTGTTTTACGTGTTATTAATCAATATTGTATAATATTGAAGCTCAGGCTGAAATTGGGTTTATATTTTAGAAACGAGTTGTTTTTCTTTTAGCGTAAAAAAGCAGCTTGTTGCTGCAACTTTTTTGTCTGTATTGGATTACAGAGAGGTTTTGTATACGAATGTTTCTGCTCAATGTCTTCAAATGGTTGACACTGTTTACCACGCTTCTCTTAGGTTTATTACACGAACTATAAAGTGTCAACGCACCACTGTGATTACTACTCTCGGATGCTATGGCAGCTTTAGACACCAGAAGGATCCATCATTGGTATACTTCTATATGTGAGCCAATACTTGGACTACTGCCCTACATTTGTTCTCTAACTGCACAGAAAAGTTCTGATCTGATCTGGTTGAGCTCAGCAGGCTGCAGAGCGTTGTCTCATTCACAAAGAACGGCTTCCGTTGCTGTATCTGCTTTTTGAATTTGTGCGAGTGAGTTGCTTGTTTAGTTTTAGGCTGCACTCTGGCCTTTCATTACAACCCTACTTTGTTTTTTTACTTGTTCGCACGCTTCGACGCCATAAAGATGAGTAATTAAAGGAAAGGTCACTGATCTTGTTTTTGATCATGCTTGTCTAATGTGCTTTTTTATGATGCATTATTGCTTTAATGTGTTGTTTGAACAAAGGTTCTGCACTCTCAGAGCTCCCAGTAAATTCAGTAAAGCAGACGGTTTGTTTGTTCTTTCAGTCGAAGCTTTCCTCCCAACTTGAAGGAGGAGTTGTGCATACTTTGTGTTATCAGTACCAAGAATTTGAGTTCGAATGCATTTGGTTTGATCAGTGTTTTCCAGCTCTAACTGTAAGCTTTTAAGCGCTCTTGCGACTTAATTGTGGATGAAAATATGCATCTTATTGCCATCATTGATGCCGTTTATTTGAAGTAGCTTAGAGATGTTCTGTCATTCTATAATATTTAGGCTCCATCTAACAGATATTTCACTATAGAGTAATCTGCTTATTTTGTGTCCATAAAATATTTGATGAGCTGTTATTTTGCTCCCACTTTCTTTGCTAAAGGAAATCTGTCTTGAGATGTGATGTAACACATTTTGTGCCTGTTTAGGAAATGACCGACGAGGAGAGATGTCTGATTCAGGATCTTGACAAGTGTGACTTTGGAGAAATCCATGCTATGCATAAAGCCAAAGTGGAGGCGAGAAAAAACAGGACCAAGGAGGAGAAACAGGTACAGCTCAGACTCATTAGCTGCTGTTGTCATAATGTGTAGCTTTAGTTAACTGATTATTTGTGTTTTTCCTATTTATCGTAGGGTTTGAAAGACGCCAACCAGAAGATAGTGGATGAATACGGTTACTGTATGCTGGACCACCATAAAGAACGCATCGGAAACTTTAAGATTGAGCCTCCAGGTCTGTTCAGAGGTCGAGGCGAGCATCCCAAACAGGGCATGCTGAAGAAAAGGATCCAACCGGAGGACGTCATCATCAACTGCAGCAAGTGAGAGTGGGATTGTTATGTTTCTGGAAGCAGGAAAACTTGTATCGCTCTAGCTGGTATAAAAACAAAGTTCTAAGGTGTGACCTTCTGCCTGCATGTAAAGCAGAGAATTACTCACTGAAAGCAACAGAGATACAGAAAGTTATTTAAAAATGTGGAATCACAGGCAAGTCACTTATGTGTTCTACAAAAACATATATTAATATGTAGTATTGAAAAGCGCATACCATAGTAACAGATGCACAGTCATTGGTAAATCCTGCTACACAAATTACTTGGGCTGGCCCGAATAGCAGTTTCTGGGCTCCGGATATTCGGGCCCTATTAATGATGAATATCCGAATATTCGGTCCGCTATTCGCGGGGAGGATATTCGGATCTCAAAATGAATATCCGGATACCACCGTCGGGACCAGATATTCGGGTCCAGCCCTACAAATTACTGCCGTTTGAGATTCTTACAGAATTTATTTGCTGTCATTTTCTGAAATATGGTATGTTAAGGCAGTACATTGCTGAAAATATATTGCTTCTTTACTCAAAGATTACATTTCTGGTAATGGTGTTGTTTATTTCATGGAGTCTTGAACCTCTGAAGGATGCTCTAGTGTGTGCTGTGTGTGTACCTGTACTGTGACTGCCTAAATTAAAACGTCACTGCACTTCCTCTTGCTCTGGCAGAGAATCCCGTATCCCTGTGCCGCCTGCTGGCCACTGCTGGAAGGAAGTTCGACATGACAACTCTGTGACGTGGCTGGCCAGCTGGACAGAAAACATCCAGGGCTACATAAAGTACATCATGCTCAACGCCAACTCAAAGCTCAAGGTGATCATTCTGCTGTAAAATAGGGAGAAAATGCACATACTGATGTTGGCACAGGCACTTCTGTTACAACTGGCTTAGATGTGAATAATTATTTCCCTTTTATTTAGGCAGTTGTCCCAGAAAAGAAAAGTATTTGTAAAGACGTTAACTTACTGGATGTCTACTGGTTGTCCTCATTCCCGTTGAGTCCATTCCTTAATGGTTACATTAGCTTTCATAGCAAATAGCATCCTGAATCTTCAGCTGGACTGAAGTCCATGTTTGACTTTTTAAAATGGTGAGTCTGACAATGTTTAGCACTGCAATGGCTAAATTGGTGGAACACTTTTCAGGAACTTCAAAGCGTTTGATAAGCTCCTGTTTTTCAGCTCTAGTTCTTTGAGGTCAGCTTGGTTCATTTTCCAAATAATAATTACCAGCCTGCCTCTTGCTTATCACACACAAAGCTGATTTACCAAACTCTTTATGTAAAATGAATTGACCCTCTAAAACCCTCTGCTGCCGAAATACAACATTAGTTTTATTTTTTAAATATTATTTTCTATTGTATACATATATTATATTTGCAGATTTATTTTCTATATTTTCTGTATATATATATATATATATATATATATATATATATATATATATATATATATATATGTGTGTGTGTATATACATGTGTGTGTATGTATATTGTTTTTTGCTCATTTTCTTCTATATTTGGGTTTATATAAATATATATTTTTTATTTTATTTATTTTTTTGCTCAAATTTTGTCTATATTTTCTATGTATTACAAGGTTAAGCAAAAATGTTACATAAATTTTCTAAAAACAAAGAATGATCACAAGAGACGTGAACACGTTTACAGCAAGTTGTGTTGATTTTTAAATGTAAGTAAATGTATCTTTCTTTAAACTAAATTCCACAGCATCTCTAATGGGTTAAATCTGGATAAAGTCCTTCTATTGTTCTGCTGCATCACCCAGCTTCTACAGACCTTCTGCCTGTTAACACCCACATTATTCTTCAAGATACTTTGATAGCTTGTGACTGCATTACAGTTAATTTGCAGATAAACTTCTGCAGCATCTTGTTGTTGTTCTTCCTCCCTCTCATTTCTCTCCTCTGTTTGCTCCCTCTTCCTTCTTCCCATCTTTCATTTGGAAAGGTTAAGTTATTCCACTGTTAGTCTCCATGACAATATGCATGTCTGTTGACTGATGGCGGGTTTCATTGTGTCTTGGTTCCGATATATAACCAGCAGAAAATGGCACATGAACAGAATCTTATCATTAAGGTTGTGTGTCTTTGTGTTATTCTACAGCACCCTGCATTCATGTCATGATTACCATATTGAATGTTTTGACTTGAGGCTTTTCAAAGAAAATTACTCTGTTATCATGCTTTCACCTTCATTCTTTGCCTCATGTTTACTTCTGTCTTTCCTGCATTTCCCTATCTTTATCACTCTTTCTCTGTCTTATTTTTCTCACTATTCCCCTTCTTTTACTTCCTGTCATAATATGCATGCAGGGAGAGAAGGACTGGGAGAAATATGAGGTTGCTCGTAAACTCAAGACGTGTGTGGACAACATCCGGAACCAGTACCACCTAGATCTGAAGTCTAAAGAGGTCGTCAGACGCCAGAGAGCTGTGGCTCTGTACTTCATAGACAAGGTCTGGTTTCAAATCATTACGCAGAAAAACACCAGTAGTGCGCTGCTGTAATACCAAAAGCCATGTGCACATATTGGAAAATACTGTAATATGTCTTGAAAACCGTTTCTGTTATGTCAAATAGCTGGATGAAAGATCTTCTGAAAGGAGAAAAATGGATTTTATGTCGCCATTTCTGTACAGTGATCCCCAAGCTAATTATCTCTGTCTGCGTGGAATGAAATGATAGATTGCTGATATGATTGCTGTTGGCTCATGTCAAAGACTATTTCAAGTCCGATTTTGCTTTGAGTTTACTGTGCAGATCTTTACGTGGGTATGTATTTAACGGTCATCTGACGGGGACGTGTTTGCTGTGTGTGTTAAAATGCTGGCTGTGTATTTGTGGGTTTTGGGCGTGCGGTAATCTCTGTATCTTCTGACCTAAAAAAGTTGGCCCTGAGAGCTGGTAATGAGAAAGAGGAGGGAGAGACGGCAGACACAGTGGGCTGCTGCTCGCTTCGTGTCGAACACATCACCCTGCATGAGCAACTCGATGGCAACGAGTGTGTGGTGGAGTTTGACTTCCTGGGTAAAGACTCCATTCGCTACTACAACAAGGTCCCTGTGATCAGCAAGGTAAATAATGTACAGACACTTCCACATGACCGTTCTGCCCCACTCTAATTTGTGGATTGTTCTTACTTTGTTTAAGGAATGCAGTATTATAGATCAGGGATGTCGAACTCATCTTACTTCAGGTTCCATATTCATTCAAGGGGACCGGACCGGTAAAATCTTAACGTAACAACCTGTAAATAACCACGATTTTTCCAATTTTTTCCTTTGTTTTAGTGCAAAAAAAGTGCATTCTGAAAATACTCACATTTAAGGAAGTATCTTTTTACAAAACATTATGAACAACATGAATTATTTTAAGAAAAATCGGTTCAGTTTCAGCAATATTATGCCTCAGTTCATCATTCACATAAAATATATTACAAAAAGGAGACACAAAATGATAAAAACAAGACACAAAATAACAACAAGACACAAAATGACAAAAACGAGACAAACGACATGAAACAAAACAGCAGAGACAAAAAAATTACAAAGTGACAAAAAATGAACAAACGACAAAAATGAGACCAAAAATGACAAAAGCTAGAAACAAAACGAAAAAAAGTAGACAACACAAGCGAGACAAAAAACACAAAATGACACAAACGATGCATAAAACAATTAATAAAGCAAAACACAAAATAACAAAAATAAGGCAAAAAAACACAAGCAAGATGAAAAGGAAACACAAAACAACAAAAACGAGAAACAACAACAAAAATATGAGACAATCGAAAAAAAATCAGACAAAAAACAACAAAAACAAGACAAAATATTATAAATATGAGACACAAAATGACAAAAGAACAGTGAGCAATATAATATTTTACTTTCTGAACAAAACAACTTGTCATGGTCTAGAAATGATTTTAAATTTATAGTTTTACTAATTTACAATCTGCAGTTAATGTCTTCTCTGGAATTTTTACACTTTGAGGGCCGGATTGGACCCTCTGGAGGACCGCTTTGGCCCGCAGGCCTCATGTTGGACACCCCTGGTATAGATAATATAAAGCAAGTCTGTCCCTTCTCAGTAGGAGACATCAGCAGAAGACACTGGTGAAAGGGTTATTTCTGGTGTTAAAACCCAGTACATTTCATTCTAATAATCTCGGTTTTGCCTTCTGGGTTTTGGCAGAAGTCCCTGCAGAGAAGATCATCTGCCTGCATGTTGACATGCACAGAACCTGCAGCACAGAGGAAAACTAGGGACTGTCCTCAGGACTCAGCCATAGATTGGATTCCTGTGGCTGTAGCAGGTTAATTTGTTTGTTAGAATAGTTCAGCTGTCTATCTGCTACGTTTTTAACCCACAAACACAGAGCTGGTCATTGTGTCCAAGCGTCTTACTGGTATTTAACCCTCCTGTTGTCTTCATTTACTGGCAACAAAAAGTACTGTTTCCTTGTCTGAAAAAATCCTGAAATTCAGCAAAAAAAATTCCCCACATTTCTGAAAATTTGCAAAACCTTCAAGAACAAAATTCCAATAATTCCTTAAAAGTTTCCCTTAAAATTTTTATTTAAAAAAAAAAAAATAATAAATAAATAAATAAATAAAAAATAAATCCCCCAAATTTGACAAGAAAATTTTTGTAAATATTTTCCAAAAATGAGTAAAAATCTTCCAAAAAAACCCTAAAAATATCTAGTGATTCCATATATATCAGTATAACTTCTAATATTTTCTTTATTTCGCTGGATTTTGGTTGATTTTTTGGTGAATGTTCTTCAGAAACATTTTTAACATTTCTTTTTTTCCACCAAAAAATGTTCAGAAATTTCCCAAAAATGTTGAAAATATGGAGATCAGAAGTTTCACTGTGAAAATATATTTTTTTCCACATTTTCAAACTTTAAACCGGGTCAATTTTGACCCGCAGAACAACATGAGGGTTAAATACTGGGGTCAACTTTTTGCTCTGTAAACAGTATTCTATAGTCTACTATTATGATTGTTTTACTTTTCTCATCTTCTTTTGTCTGATGAGACAAAATTAATAATTCTAAGTTGCAGTTTTGACTGACATGACTTGGGATGGTATTTATCGTTATTTCGAACTTTTTCCAAGTTGAATTGCAGCTTTAAATGGATTTTCACTCCTGACAACAGGATACTAAGTCCGAAGCTGCATATAAAATTCTAAAGAGCATCTTTGGTGGAGGTGAACAACCCAGTATTTTAGATTTATCATTATGTATTTTCTCAACACAGCATGCATATTGTTTATATCTTAACTCTCTTAACTCCAAGCAAATTGTGTGATTTTTGCTGCAGTCACATTTTCAGTCACTGTGTGAGCAGTTTTCACTGCAATATAAAGTCCTGCAGCTCTATAGAAACAGAACAACCGTGGCTAGAATTATATGCAGTTTTAATTCCATATAAAAAAAAATAATAGATTACAAAAACCTGGAATCATCATGTACAGTATTTTTCCAAGTGTCCACAGAGTTTACCAATACAGCGGGTATAGTGGCTCTACATACTTACAGATATTTTACTACATTTCTAATTAGTTTTAATTTTATTTGTCTTCTATCTACTCTGTGTAAGCACAGCCTGCAGTTCAGTCAAGTTCAACAGAGAAGTCCCAGAGTTTTGGCAACCTTTTGTGCCATGGAGGAGGGGTTTTTGTTTTTTTCTCAATCTGTTTTGTGCAAATGTTTGTACGGGTGAATTTTTCAATAAGAAGACATAGAATAAAGTGAAGAAATATCATGGTTTTAAGCTTAGACTGATCCGAAGTTTCTGACAGGACTTAGTAATTAGTGTTACAATTGATTACCTTCATAAACCGTGGTGAAAATCAGCAGCATTGACAGAGAAAACCTGCATTCTAGTTCTTAGTATGGATCATCTTTAGATTCTGTAGAGCAGCTCAGTAGCATCTTCACTCTCCAACCTGCCCTCTAAATACCGGTCATTACCTCAACTTACGAAACATCCATCAGAGCCTCATGTGCTCCTTGTAATGAGTTAAATGGACTTTCAGAGCTATTTAAGGGTTATTTTCACACCATAAAGATTGTAATGACAGGAAGCACGTTGAAGCTTGCTCAGAATTTCCCCCGTGCTTCCAATTTTTCACAGTTCATGGTACAAATTAATGCTTGTTGCTGACGTTCATGGCTGCTTTCTATGTTTATACTGACACATTTTAGTCCTTATAAGGAAAGGATAAAGTCACTGAAAGTCCTTGAAAGCTGGACTATAAGTAATTCGGACTAATTCATGTTGTGTTATTTTGAGATCCTTTGCACGCTAAACCAGCACACATCTGAAGTTTCTCATTTTGAGTCAGTCGGAGTCATTTTTAAGCTCCACTGGCTTTATTCTATTGCACTGTGATGTCATTTTGTACTTTTTAAAGTCAGTTGTTTGCACAAGCTGTAATAATGTGTATAATAAAAGTGTCTGACTTTTGTCAGTTGTTTATCTGATACAGTAAATGATGATACAGACCATAATGAGCAGGTTAGCCAGCTCCACAATAGAAGACGTGTCTGGAAACTTTTTGTTTTTTTCTTAAATCGTGTTTAGTTGTCTGCAATCTGTCAGACAGCTGTCATATTTGTGTGTGTGTGCATGTATGCATATGTAAATTAGCAGCCCCTCCTCTGGTGCCAGCACATGCTATCTGCTATTCCAGAGATGGAAAAACAAATGTTAGCACCTGACAGCCAAAGTGTTTTGTTTCTTGGCAGAACATATAATTATTCAAATGAGTGCATTCAAAAGCATCACATTAGCTAGAATTAATTAGTCCCTGCATATTTTTGCATCATCAATTCCCTGGCAAATCAGCGAGATTGCTGCTAAATGTCACTTGGAATAAAATGGAACAAGAATGGAAGAAAAGAATTTCTATTTGGAACCCCTGGAGATGGTTGCAATCATTGAGTCTTATTCTTAGGATCTGTACCCGGCTTTTGCATTATATATACTGCATATGCAATTTCTGCTGTTTCTGCACAATGTTTTTATTCAGAGAACACGGGCCGCTACTGGGAATGAATGCAAAAATGGTAAAAGGTGAAACCTCACCAGGCATGCTATGGACTGGCAATACTGTATGTCCCATATGTAATTTACTGGGAAAAAAGTTCCATTAGTGTTTGTCGGGGCAGAATAGGAGAGCATGAATATGAACACTGCCTTTCTCCACCCATGAATGGTGAGAAAATGACTGCTCAGAGCAACAATATGTCTGTTTATTGTCTAAAAACAAATACCTACTGCACTTATTACTCAGTTTAACACAAGTTAGAATGAATGACTTCATCAGGTCACCCAGGAGTCTGGGGCCGTGTGCAGATTGTACTCGGTACGGTCATCCTGCAGAGCATTTATTTCTAAATGATTACCTCCAAACACCCACATACTTAGCCAAACACATCACAAAAACCAATTAGGTGAGCTCACTTTGGTGTCTCTGCTTCTCTGAGACTTTTAGACAGATACTGATTTACATTCTCATCCCAAAAGCACTGGCACCTTTTATAGATTCTGTTTAATTTCCAAGGGGAACTGAATTGACACACATATCAGCCAATGAATGTGTCAGTGTGGTTTTAAATCAATACATCTGTTGCTATTAATTGGTGTCTTGCATATTTTACTGGTTTATTTGGGGAAGGGATGAATGTGTGGAACCCACAGTGTCACTGGAAATGTCAGATGTAATTGTGCCTGTTTTACTCCCCTGGCACTTCTCTAAGATGGACAAATGAAAACACACAAAGAAACACACAATCTTATGTCTTAAACTACACTGTAATGTGCATGTATGTGTGAACGGAGTGTGTGTAATTTTCTGTTTTTATATAACTCCGTTGTAAGCTAGCCTTTAACCCTCCTGTTGTCCCCATTTACAGGCACCAAAAAATATTGTTTCCTTGTCTGAAAAAAATCCCCAAATTCAGCAACAAAAACAAACAAAAATCCCAATAAAAATTCCAATAATTCCTTAAAAATTTTCTTTTAAAAAATCCCCCAAATTTGGCAAGAACATTCTTGTAAATACTTTCAAAAAATAAGTAAAAATCTTCCAAAAAAATCCAGAAATTATCTAAAGTGATTCCATATATATCAGTAAAATTTCTAATATTTTCTTTAAGAAGATTCAGAAAAAAATCAACCAAAATCCAGCGCAATTTTGCTGATTTTGGTTGATTTTATGTGAACGTTCTTAAACATTTTTAACATTTCTTTTTTTTCACCAAAAAATATTCAAAGATTTTCCAAAAATGTTGAAAATGCGGATATCAGAAGTTTCACTGTGAAAATATATTTCTTTTCCACATTTTCAAACTTTAAAACGGGTCAATTTGACCTGCAGGACAACATGAGGGTTAAGAACTGCCGTCGCTTCAAAGCCTTTTCTGTTTATTTTATTCATTTATTAGTTTCACTTGTAGTGTTTTGCAGCCAACATGTTTAAATTGTCCTCCGCTGTGCCACACACAATTGATTATTAAATCTTGCTTTATATTAAGTATACCTGTGAAAGTCTTTTGATCTGACTTGTCTGTTTATCTTTTCAGGTTTTTAATAATCTAAAACGTTTCCTGAAGAACAAGCAACCAGGAGACGACCTCTTTAACCGCCTTAGTGTGAGTCAATTATTTTTATTTCCTTCGTTATTTTCATGCTTTATATACTTCTAACCATCCCAGATATTAAGTTTTTATGATTTTTGTGCATCATTGCCATTTGGTGCGTTATATTTTGGTGTCAAATGCAGCTGGTTGAACAATGGCTCAGTGTCCAGGTGAATAGTGATCACAAACATTTGGAATAATTGCTAACTTGGTGTAAAAGCACCTGAATTTGGGCGCTGGGTTGTGTTTAAAGTGTGACAGACACCCCTGAGGTGTGTAATATTTGAGGAAAACGTAGAAGAAGATGGTGAAAGTGAAATAGAATTACATTTTTTAATATATTTTCTAGGGACAGAAAGCTTCAGTAAAGGAAAAGGATGGACTAAATTGTGTGGGGTAAGAGATGAGATTGAATGAGGATGAGCCGTTGGTGTGGAGAGATGAAAAGGGTGAAGTGAGGAAACGGGAGGTGAGAAGAAGGGAAAGAATATTGCAAGCGGGGGGACTGAAAGCAGAAAAGGAGTTTCAAAAGAGAGAGGGGATGGACTCTGGCAGATAAAAATGAAACTGCAGTAGTGAAAATTGAGAGTGAACATGCTGGGTGGATGAATTTCCACACATAAAAATCTGGTGTCCTCTCAACCTCTTCCTCCAGCTGCAAGCAGCAAGGCCACAGAAACCGCAACAGTTGTTCATATGGATAGTCCACCACTGGAGAAAGTGTGCATTTTAGGCTGCTTTCAGTCTTTAAAAAATACATTATTGGTGTTTTTGAGATAATAACTCAGGCTAACAGGCTGTCCTTGTTGATGAAACATTCAGAATTACTCAGTGTATAGTTTTTTGAAGTGGAAACCAAGCTGCAACACTGGACAAAATGCCCCTCTCAAAACAGGGAAAAAAAACTTTCACCATGACATAAGTGAAAAAATCTGCCAATAGAACAAGTGAAAATGGCTTGGTAAGATTTATTTAGAATCTTGAGATCTCAAACTTAGCTGGGAAAACTTATTTTAAACTCTATTTTACCAGGATTGTCAAGCTTAGGTGTCTTAAAATAAGCCAGACATGCTTAAAAAAAAAAAAAAAAAAAAAAAAAGTAGCAGCATTTTTTCACTCAAAAATAGATTTTTGCTTTCATGTAACCTCCTAATTTGATACATATTAACCCTCCTGTTGTCTTCATTCACGGCCACCAAAAAATACTGTTTCCTTGTCTGAAAAAAAATCCAACAAATCAGGTGAAAGAAAGGGAGGATGGCAGAGAGGAGAAGTGACAGCTGCAGTTAGGCCGAAATGAGAGGCAAGAAGGGAACGGAGGATGATTGTAAATGCAGCACGTGCTGCTGTCATCAGCTGGCCTGATGGAGAGAGAAGCTGGGAAATGATGAAAATGGGAATCTCAGACTGAACGTTAAATGAGAAAAACATGAGGAAGGAATAGAGCTGAAGACCTGCAACAGCCTCCGACATTTGGTCCCAGATTTGCTTGCTTGGTGAGCCTGATGTTAATGGTTCTAGTTCTCATCTCTTGTTTGAACATAACAAAATGAGTACAGGATGTCCTTGGTTTACGACATCATTGACCTACAGTGTTACGTTAGAACTGGTTACATGGAACTAGTTGATGAGCGGATGAATACGTCATCACATGGCGCTATCAGACAGCTTTGTTTCCATTCTCTGGTTGTACACCACCTTGGATTGTGGTACATTCACTAACTTTTTGTCCTTCATTATGGCTCCCAGCGTAGGTCAGACTCTTCTGATGCTTGGAAGAAAAGGAAAGCCGTCTCCATGGAAGTGAAATTAGATAGAATAAAATGCTGGGAACAGGAAGAAACACCGACCAACATGGGTCAAGTTGTAAAAACAGGTCAACATATTGTAGCGACCCTCTGTGATGAATGAGTGAGACTTTATCTGGTTCTCTGCTGGTTTATTGAACCTTCACACAGGATACTGTGGACCGTAGCCAACGCCAGAATAACTAGAAAAACCCCATAACTTAGCTCCAGAATTAGCCGCCGTTCCCAGCTCTCTCTACTGCTGACTCTCAGCCAATCAGAGGTGAGCTAACTAAACATGGCACGTTCACTGACATTAGGTAAATCTGGAACTGAACAATAAACACTGAAACCTCAACATCAACCGAGGACGTCTCCATAGCAACCTGCTGTGTTATCGCACTCCCACCCTCGCGAACTGAGACACCGGAGGTCTGAGACGAAAGAAGATGGGCTACACGCATACACAAACATTCGGACTCATGAACTGAGGACTGAGCTAAACATTCGCACACACATGTCCATAACCCCCTCCCCCCCGCCTCCACAAGCTTCCCTCACTATACACAGGAGCCAGGAATCCGTGCACCTGCACAGGAACCTGGCTAACTGTGCGGTGCTCCCCCCTCCACCACCCCACATCCTTATCCCAACTATCCTTGTCTAACGTCATGCTTTGTCTGTGTGTGGGTTTGTTTTTTTAGGTTCCTTCTCAAATTGAATTTCCCAACATTGGAGGTTTCATTTGGTACAACGAGCCTTTTTTTTTCTTTTACCCTCTGCAGTCCCTACCCAGATCCCAACATGTCCTTTTTCTTTTTTTCTTCAAGAAAGGTGCGCGCAGCACTGCGCAGCAGCCGGAGCTGTCATTGGCAGGGCAGCTCAAATGAAATTTCGTTGTATATGAAAATGTGCAATGACCAATAAAGATTGATAAACAACAATATCTTTTTCGCCCTAGTCCCGACTTACGACGAAAATCGACTTATGTAGATCCGTAGGAACTGAACTCCCACCCTATTCGAGGAAAGACTCCCTAAACAAAAGGCTACAACAGAAGCTCACAAAGACTCAAATTTGCTTTTTGGATCAAGTTTTCTACCGCTGCAGGCTCAGTGGTGTTCGGATGTCAGTATCCTTGAAACAAACTACTTAATATGATGTGGAATCTCGGCCGTGTTTCAAGGTAAAAGTGTTCCAAATAGCCACACCAGAAGGCTGCATGAAAAGCCTGCCATCATAGAGATGAGAGAGAGGGAGACAAAAATGTACAATTTGAGATGACAGCATACACTTTGTGTCGGGCTGCAGGCTGGTTTCAGAAAAGCTGTTCTTTGGTCGAAGTCGACTGACACTTTAAAGTTACATGAGGTGACTTTCCTTCCACCTGCTTAGTCTTATATTTTCAGTTTGGTCAAAAAGAAAACCCCAAGTGGAAATAGAAAAATGTTTTTGTGTGAGAAAATGTTTATATTTGGTTGGAAACAGGCTAATAAATCAGGACAGATATGATGCATGACTTAAACATCCCCTGAAGCTTCTTTCTGCTGGAGAGACCAGAAAAAATGGGAACAAAAACACTGGATGCACGCATAAATGTCATATTAACAGCATGTTTCGTACAGTGTTTTTCACCTGACATACTGTTATGGTTTAGTAGCACCTTACTGTTAACCCTCGTGTCGTCCTGCGGGTCAAAGTTGACCCGGTTTAAAGTTTCAAAATATGGAGAAAAAAATAAATATTTTCACAGTGAAACTTCTGATGTCCACATTTTCATCATTTTTGGGAAATCTTTGAACATTTTTTGGTGGAAAAAAAAATGTTAAAAATGTTTCTTAAGAACATTCACAAAAAAATCAACCAAAATCCAGCAAAATTTGCTGGATTTTGGTTTTCTACCGCTGCAGGCTCAGATTTGGGATTTTTAAAAAAAAAAAAAACTTTTAAGGGAAACTTTTAAGGAATTATTGGAATTTTCTTCCTGAACGTTTTGCAAATTTTCAAAAATTTGGGGAACTTTTTTGCTGAATTTTTGGATTTTTTTCAGACAAGGAAACTATTTTTTTGGTGCCTGTAAATGAAGACAACAGGAGGGTTAAATTAGCGCCACCAGCTGTTTCTCTTTATAATCCACCATTTTTATTTTCAGCAAAATGATGATTATGTGAGTGAAGGCGGACACGTGGGACGTAGTTATGAGACGGGTTTAAATCAAATTCTTAAAATTCAGTTGGGTTGTTTGACAGTAGGCATGGCTGAGCGATGACGGTACAACATCATTAAAGTGTGTTATATCCTGGTCCAGATCCAGCTCAGGAGCTCGTTCACTCCCTTCTGTCCCACTCCAACCTGCCTCTGCCGACAAAAAGCCTCGCTGAAATGCAGGTTAGAGTTGGCAAAAATGGCACACAGTAGCTCAAAACGGCTGAGAATGGTGGGGTAATGTGGCATTCAGCACTGGAACATGTCATTTTACTGTTTCAGAGAGCGATGTTGCTCATCAATATAAGATTGACTGTGCTTTTTCTTAGCATGGACACACACTGCAGGCATATACACCATGTTAAAGTGCTCCTCTCTGGAGTTACAGAATTACTGTAACGTAACTCTGTTTCCATCTAATCCACCGTAGTTATCTGCTGTGTTTTGTAATCCCTGTGTGAGCTTCTTTATTTGGTGTATTTCATTGTCTTCCCTCCTCTCTATTGTATCCCTTGAGTTTTTTTTTTGTTGCATTGAAGAGAGACAGAACGCACAAATTGGATCTGGCAAACAATGAAGAGCAGATGATCGTAGCTGCTTGAGAATGGCAACAGTCAATATTTCTGCCTGGCATTAGCCGCCGTTAGCAGGATGTTAATGAGGAGGTCCAGCGTGTTGCATCCTGTATTAGAGATAGGAAATTAGAGCGGCAGTAATGGCATGTTGCAGTAATGCCGTAGGAGATGACAGGGATGATGAACACACACTGATTGGTGCACACACACCACACACAGGTACCAGGGGAACTGGGGTGTGTAGCTGTCCCCCCTCAGACTCCTTAGCATTGCAGGGACAGAGTTAGGAAGCTCATCAGCAAGGCGTGCACGGAGCCACAGCCTGTACCTGCACATGTGTATACCTGTCTACATACCTGCTCTCTAGCACATGCATGCACATGTACAGATGAAAACACAGCATCTCTCTGTTTAACCCTCGTGTCGTCCTGCGGGTCAAAATTCACCCATTTTAAAGTTTGAAAATGTGGAAAAAATATAGATTTTCACAGTCAAACTTCTGATGTCCACATTTTCAGCATTTCTGGGAAATTTCTGAACATTTTTTTGGTGGAAAAAAAAATGTTAAAAAAATGTTTCTTAAGAACATTTGCAAAAAAGAAATCATCCAAAATCCAGTGAATTTCACTGGATTTTGGTAGATTTTTATGTGAATGTCAAAGAAAATATTAGAAGTTTTACTGATATATATGGAATCACTTTAGATATTTTTAGATTTTTTTGGAAGATTTTTATTCATTTTTTGAAAATATTTACAATTTTTTTGCCAAATCTGGGGGATTTATATATATATATATATATATATATATATATATATATATATATATATATATATATATATATATATATATATATATATATAAAAACTTTTAAGGGAAATTTTTAAGGAAATATTGGAATTTTCTTCCTGAAGGATTTGCAAATTTTCAGAAATTTGGGGATTTTTTTTGCAGAATTTTTTGGATTTTTTCAGACAAGGAAACAGTTTTTTTTGGTGCCTGTAAATGAAGACAACAGGAGGGTTAATAGGCTCCTGATGCAGGTCTGTGGACAGCAGGTCCTGATCTGGTCTGATTAGTCCAGACTCATCATTACTGTGGGCTTCATCACAATAATTCCTTCTTTTGTTAGAGCCCTTCTGAATGCTTTCAGGTAAAGTTAGAAATGAACGTGTTGCCTTTTCCAAGTCGTATCAGTGTGTGTGCAGGGAGCATTGGTTTGTTTCGCTTTCTAACCAGTGTGTGTTTATACACTGTCAGCTGGGTTCCATCACTGCTGTTCTGTTGAAACACTGGAGCTAATTTAAAAAAAAAAAAAATCACACCAACTCTACTTTACTATAACACCTAAAGAAACGTCAGAGGATAAACAGTGCTGTGATCTGTTTTAATCTAATGGATGCTGATGATAGTGATTCAGAGATGGTATTTTATGTGTTTTATTTGTCATGTTGTCTTATCGATGCTTTAAATGCTTCAGTGTCACGATGCCACAGCACCACCCAGTGGTGAAGAGCATGTATTGATGTAGTTGGACGGATGATGTTGTGATGATGGTGTGTTCTCTTTGTCCCTGTACTTCTCTTGCAGACGGCCATGCTGAACAAACATCTGAGTTCTCTGATGCCTGGTCTGACGGCCAAAGTGTTCAGGACGTATAACGCCTCCATCACCCTGCAGCAACAGCTCAAAGAGCTCAGCAACAGTAACTCACACACATTCACCACACTGAAAAAATACAATATACCACACATAGGGTGTTTATATTCCTCAGCTGCTTAAATTCTGAAGTCCAAGGAGTTCAACATGTGGCCCGTGGGCCAAAAGCGGTCCTCCAGAGGGTCAGATCCGGCCCTCAAAGGGTAGAAATTCCAGAGAAGACATTAACTGCAGATTGTAAATTAGTAAAACTATAAATTTGAAATCATTTCTAGACCATGACAAGTTGTTTTGATCAGAAAGTAAAATATTAGATTGTTCATTGTTCTTTTGTCATTTTGTCTCATTTTTGTCATTGTGTGTCTCGTTTTTGTAGTATATTTTATGTGAATGATAAACTGAGGCATAATGTTGAAATTGAATTTATTTTTCTTAAGAAAATTCGTGTTGTTCGTAATATTTTATAGAAAGATAATTCCTTAAATATGAACATTTTCAGAATGTACTTTTTTACACTAAAACAAAGGAAAACATTGTAAAAATCGTGGTTATTTACAGGTTATTTTATCAGTCGGACTCCTGTCGTTGTGTCTTTACCTGACTTTTCAGGTCACGGAGTCTCAGGATAAAACTTGAGATTTGTTTTCAGTTTTCTTGGTTCAGGATAGACTGACATCAGTCAGCTTTCTCAGTTATGGCAGGAGTACATTATCAGTGCACCCGGTACTGTGCATCTCTGCCTCTCTTATCAGCGTCCCATTGGCTGCCACTGCCTCCATTCCTCATTCAGAGATAGAAGTGTCATAGTCCTCTCAGCTCTGGATGCAGCAGAGAGCCAATATGCAGACTGACGTGTGTGTTGTCTGAACCCCAGGAGGAACAGATGAAGCTAATGGGGATCTGAATAAATGAAATGAATGTAACTGTGTGAGTGTGTGTTGAAGGTTGAGATTTTGTGCAGTAATAACATGAGGAATGCCAGCAGGAGCTTATCTTTTTACATTTCTGTGCCTTGGTTTTGGTTTGTCATGTGTTCCCAGTTGGATTTTCTTGTTTAAAATACAAATTGCTGATCTGTCACCCTCCAAAGAGTCCGACAACGTGGCAGAGAAGCTGCTGTCCTACAACAGGGCCAACAGAGCAGTTGCTATTCTCTGTAACCACCAGCGGGCGCCGCCAAAGACCTTTGACCAGTCTATGACCAACCTTCAGGGCAAGGTGAGGGCAGTTCGACTGTCTTTACACAATAATTCATCACATCACAAAGGTTTTCATCGACAGAAACCAAGAAACACATCATTCCTGTCGCTCCTACAGCCCAGTCATTAATATTTTGACTTCAACTTATATACGAACATCTGTCCTCATGTGGTCCCCTCAGATTGATGCCAGAAAGGAGCAGCTATCCCTCGCTAAGACGGAGCTGAAAGAAGCCAAGAAGGAGGCCAAGAAAAAAGGCAACTCAGACCCCAAGCTGCAGACGTAAGTGTCACTGAAGTGGAAAATAAAAACCGCAATGAAAGCAATTAGGAGCGATAGGTAGCAATCTGAAACCGCTTATCTGACTGAATCACAAGCTGCACACTCACCTGTAGAGAGACACCCTGCTGGTTCAGGTGCCTCTTAACAACAGGTAGAACAGCTTCAGTGTGAATAATAGAGCTTCATGAAATAGAAGGTGTTGAAGGTGAAATTATGGTAGTTGTGCCCAGAGCTCTCCTGGTATCTTAAGATGATCTTTGCTACTATTAAGTCTCACATTGCTGCACAATGAGACATCCACATAAGAACTACTGACTGAATGCCAGACAAAATCTTTTTATTGAAGTTATATGTGGCCAAACTTGGAGTCTTTACAAGCCTTGCGGTGCATTTGACCTCTACTTATCGCCCCTAGCAGCTAGACTAAATGTTTTAAATCTTATTTTATGATTTATAATGAATGTGTGAAAAATTCACATTAAGATTCCTTCAAATTGCAGGTTGTTGTTTCTTAAATTCTCCCCTAGAATCGACTGCTTTGCTCTGTTATATCCACCTTTGCGTTTATTTTCTGTCAGGGTGGTGAAACGAAAGAAAGCAGCGGTGAAGCGCTGTGAGGAGCAGCTGCTGAAGATGGAGGTCCAGGCAACAGACCGAGAGGAGAACAAGCAGATCGCTCTGGGTACCTCAAAGCTCAACTACCTGGATCCACGTATCAGTGTGGCCTGGTGAGTAAACAGGAACATGAACACTCATATGTGCTTATACTTACTGGTTACCATGAACCTCCTGCTGAGGCCGGAATCACTAGGAGGAAGTTCTGTTATTCAGGCTTAAAGGTGGAGTCATTCTGCAGACATATGCTGGTTAGCAAATCTAAATACTTAGCATGAGCCAGGTTTAGCATCCTTCTTATGCCTTTTCTGTCTTCTTCTTTCTCTTATTGTTTACGAGCATGAATGTTCACAGGACACTGCACTAGTGTTGTGTGAATCGGACAGAGGTGCTTCACCCTCGTGTCGTCCTGCGGGTCAAATTAACCCGTTTTAAAGTTTGAAAATGTAGGGAAAAAATATATTTTCACAGTGTAACTTCTGATGAACACATTTTCAACATTTTTGGGAAATCTTTGAACATTTTTTGGTGGGAAAAAAGAAATGTTAAAAATGTTTCTTAAGAACATTCACATAAAAAACAACCAAAATCCAGTGAATTTTGCTGGATTTCGGTAGATTTTTATGTGAATGTTCTTGAATTTAAAAAATTTGAATTTTTACTGATATATATATATAGAATCACTCTAGATATTTTTAGGATTTCTTTGGAAGATTTTTACTCATTTTTTGAAAATATTTACAAGAGTTTTCTTGCCAAATTTGGGGTAATTTTTTATTTTTTTTAAAAAACTTTTAAGGGAAACTTTTAAGGAATTCTTGGAATTTTCTTCCTGAGGGTTTTGCAAATTTTCAGAAATTTGGAGACTTCTTTTGCTGAATTTTTGGATTTTTTTCAGTTTTTGTCTGATTTTTGTCATTTTGATCATACAGTAAAATCCTCTGTGGTTCAGTTCCGGATGACTAAATGTTGTGTTCCTTTGTAGACACTCTGTGTTCTGGAAGTTGTGATGTGGAAATGATGCATTGAGGAATAATGTTGATGAAACTGAACTTATTTCTTAATAAATTTCAGGTTGTTCATAATGTTTTGTGAATAGATAATGCCTTAATTGTGAACATTTATGTTTTTATGCTGTGGAACCTGAACTAAGATGAGTTTGACTCCCCTGGTTTAAAAGCTAACTTGAGTCAGAACACAGAAGTGACTGTAGGTTTTGTCTGTGCTCATGTTCTCCATCCGTTCATCTGTTTGTTTCTCCATGAATTTATTTTTTTGAATTTTGATTTGAACCTTAATAGGTTAAATGTATTATTTGCCCCTGTTTGTTCAGGTGTAAGAACATGGAGGTACCTGTAGAGAAAATCTACAATAAAACCCAACGGGATAAATTCGCCTGGGCCATCGACATGACAGAGGCAGACTTTGAGTTCTAACTTTAAACTTCCAAACCTCCCATCTCACCGGCTGGTTACCGAGACGCAATTAAGGAAACATCCACGTCATAGTAGATACAGTACTTTAATATTGCATTTTTAGTATGTTCATAGACTACTGATGTACCTCAGATCGTGTAAAACACCATCCACCTCTGCCCTCGTGTTGTTTTCTTCACTTCTGTTCATTTCTGTTTGGTGCTTTTGGCACTTTATTTTGGAGATTGTTGTTAGTTGCTTTGTTTGCACATTTTGTTTGCAATAATTTGAATAAAGGTTCCTGAAATGCAGTGAAGTGACAGATGTGGGTACAATTTGTCAAAACACATCTCGTTGTAAAAGCTTCATTCCACACAGACGTCAGAATAAGTGACATTATAGAAGATTAATTTCTGTCAGCCTAGTTGACCTTAAAGTAGAATACCAAAATGTGAATTCAGCACATTATAAACAAGGCAGACCAAAAACCATGCAACACCGAGACGTTCTAGATAATTTTCATCATAAAATACAGTTCTGGCTTGAAAAAATAAATACAGAAAAACACTGTGAGCACCTCAGAGTTGGTTGTATTTTTAAAAATTCACTCAGCACCTGGCCAGATATTTATTCTGTCAGACATGACAAACAGCAGTGTATTAAATAGCTTTAGCAGAAGAGTATCAGAATTGGAATGCATCCCACACCTTTGTAGTCACAGTGCTGTTTGTCAAACACTGCAAGCTTCAGATCTTCACTGTGCCCATGTTGGTAGGGAGGGAGGTTCTACTGGCCGTTAGCCTGTGGGTTTTACCCCTCAGGACGGGCTGGGGCAAATCTGTCCCCGTCAGCCGTCGTCACCTCCAGGGATTTCAGGTGAAACAACCTCCAGGTCAAATCCACAATCTGCATTCCTTCACGTTTTAAGTTCTGAAAGGGCATATCACACTATCCTAACTTACAAATAACGCTCAACTTTTCAAGTCATTACATAACTGTAACCGTTTCACAATATTCAATATATAAAAAAGCATTTCACACAACGACACACCAAATCAATAGAAGTAAATTTCAGATTGGAAAAGTCTGCTGCTCCTGAATATAGGACCGACTTCACACCAGGTTGTTTGGGAACCTGTGGGACAGACATGAAAAAAAATTCCACATTTTAGTGCAGCTCAATCAGAGACGGAAGATAAATTCATAAATCTTCAACATTTGCCACATTTATGGGAAACTGATGCTAATGTGAAACCCTGGAGGGAGAAATCTAGATGGGCCTAAAACTTCCTTCTCACCTTCATTATGATCCTTGACCCTCTTTAGCTTTCTCCGGCGGCGCTTCAATCTCTTCAACACCAGCCTGGGTCATCAGGTCAGCGATGTTTTTCTCCAAATCATCGATACGTGTGCTCATCTCATCAAGTGGAGGATTGGTTAAGGCACAGAATTATAATATTTAGATTATAAAAGGAAACTGCAAGAAACTACCACTAAGGCATCAACTTAATATACAATTAGATTAAAACTTGACTAAAACTGATCGCTTTAATGCATTAAATCCATGTAAAACTGATCGGTGGCTTTTTATTTGATCGTATAGGATATTCCTCCCGATGATCTGGTCTGACATTGTCTGGAACTTGTCCTGCATCTGCTGCAGCAGCGTCTGGACCTGAAAAAAACAAGTAGAAATACTGTAAGTGACAGTAAAGTTGGAGAACAATAGATCAACTAAAAATAGAGGCCATACATCAGATTTATAGGTTGAATGTCTGGAGTTGAACATGTAAGCCCTACCAGTCGATATTCAGTATTAAAAATACTTCTGGCGCTGACAAACAGCATCCCTCCAGCTCTTAAGCCTCTGGTCTATGGAGGCTTTTTAAAAATGCACAACAATGGTAATCGGCTTGTTTCCTTGCCAACAATGGAGAAGCTTGGAAGCCACAGAAGATGAATTTGATTCACTGTAACAGGCTTATCTGTGCAGCAATGAACGACAATATATTAATTTAATTCTGCATGTGTATTTCCTGCCCTTTACAGAGTGCAGCTCTATGACAGAGGCTTCCAGAGTGTTTTCTGTACCCCAAGACACCAGTCAACAGGTTAATTTTAAGATTTATTTGTTTATTCATTAATGCAGTGGCATCCTTGACAATAGTTTCCACTGAATTTAAGTTGAGATGCACCCTAATCTCAAGGTGGTTTCATGATAAAATGGGGGTAAAATAGGATCATTGACAAGAAAAAGATCTGGAGGGTTATCAAATTAAACTTTAAACAACAAGTTCTGTGAATTTATGACCAAAACAAACACTATAAACTACCAGAGGGTGATGATGTTGGTTCTGAGAGGGCGACTGAAGCTTTAAAAACACGCTCATCTCCATGACAACACTCTGAAACATGACCTCAGCTATCCTGAATTATCAGCTAACACTATTTATACAGTGAATTATACAGATTCTGTGAGTGAAGCTGCACATTATCCACTGGACCGGACACTGAGAGTAGAACTGCTATTAGCGCTAGTACAGAAAAATCACGTCAGGGTTTGGCTGTGACGCGGTTAGCTCGGCTGTGATTTGATGATGTCATTACACCATTACATAACGTCATGAAGAAAAGTCAAGACATTCTGGCTTCATTAAAGCAGCTTCAAGTCACCTCCGAAGTGTATTTATGGCATTAAACATAAAACAAGAAGCATGAAACGCCACGCACGCGCGGGCTAAACTTTGCTAGCTAACGGTAGCTTAGCATCGTTAGCACCGCTAGCTAACGGAGCTAGCGTTAGCTTAGCCTGCATCACGATCACGACTCACCACGTTGGTCAGGTCCTGCACCGACTTGGGGTCCGTCTCGGCCATGTCTTAGTGGAAATGATTATCTGTCCCTAAATAGTCCTAAAACTCGGAAAGCGATTCAAGCGAGTGTTGAGCTGCGAGGTTCGGAGTACACAGTCACCACCCCACCGCACAGTCAGCTGGACCACAACACTGAGGGAAATCTCGCGAGAGTTCCGTCACGGCGCTAGGAAACATGGAACGTGGAGTTTTAAATAACCCACAGAAATGTAGTTTTATTTTTATCCCTTTATGGTCACATAAAAAGCCTGGCGCATTTTTTTTTTCATTTCCTGCACCGCATTTACCGGCCTTCACGTCCAAGCACGGGATTTGTAATAAAAATATTTTTTTTTAAAAAACGGGAAATGCATATGTGTGTGTGCCCGTATGCGCGCACACGCCTCTCCTCCTCTGAACGAGCTGGGATTTGAAAGTTGGAGCTGCCAGGGAACCCCGTGTGTGTTTGGACGCTGTGTTGTTTTCTTTCACACACTCGTAAGGAAAGTGAATGAAGGCGACTGGTGAGTAAAAACAGGAAGTTTACCAAAAAAATGCAGCGTTTACAAAATGTGAAATGTTGACTTCTGCCTTTAAATCCTGATGAGGAGCGATACAGCAGCAGCAGTGTGCGTGCAGGGAGCGTGCTTTTTATAACTGTTATCACTCTCACCTAAAAATACAGACTTTTTCTGATAGTTTTGCAGAAATGATTACCTTCAAAGTAGTTATTTCGACCTTTTATCCATTTAATTGCAGTGCAACCATGCGTTTTCTTTGTGTTCTTACTGTAGTTGCTGTAACGTTCGCCCAGTAGCCCTAAATTGATGTGTTGAAGTTGAGGCATGTTGGCCCAACCCCATGGAGCTATGCCTTCTTACATAACAGCCTGTTCTGTTAGAGGTGGCCCAACACACACAGGAAATCACGGTGATGGTTTACTTCCACCTTGACAGAGAAAGACATTGTTAAATTCCTGAATAATATTTAACTTTTGCAAACCTGTAAAACATTTTTATGCAGTGTGTTCAAAGGCTGCATTCACTCCTGACATGGAGACATAAACTGGGCATTTAAATACCTGACTGGTGAGATCTTATCTGGAATGTTGTCATCCTCATGTCCTTAGAAATAAGTTAATCCTCCTGTTGTTTTCATTTACCAAAAAATATTGTTTCCTTGTCTGAAAAAAAAATTTCAAATATTCTGCAAAAAAATTCCCCAAATTTCTGAAAATTTGCAAAACCTTCAGGAAGAAAATTCCAATAATTCCTTAAAGTTTCCTTTAAAAGTTTTATTTAAAAAAAAAAAAAAAAACAAAGTTGGCAAGAAAATTCATGTAAATGAGTAAAAGTCTTCCCCCACAAATCCTAAAAATATCTAAAGTGATATTTTTTTCCCACATTTTCAATCTTTAAATTTGCAAAACCTTCAGGAAGAAAATTCCAATAATTCCTTAAAAGTTTCTCTTATATATTAATAAATATAAGACCATATATCCAGATATTTACAAGCTATAAAGGAATATGTAAACACAGTAGTGCCAAAGTGAGAATTGCTAGATGATGATACAGTGCAAAAAGCAAAGAAAACCCCGTTGTTAGTGCAAAAAGTCGTGCACAGGATGCAATAAAAATGCCAAAGTTAGGGAGCCTGTTGATTCAGTTCCTATTTTGTCATGTCTAGTCCTTCTTAATGTGTTGACCGAATGTTAACCGGCTCTCTAAGCTGCTCCAAGTGGTTCGTCAGCTGACACTGGTTACCATTATGGAAACACTGGAGTGCATATTTAAGCTTCTGGCCTCCTGTTTCTCAGATTTGACAGAGGAAGTCATTCTAGCATTACAGCGGGTGGAATCTTACAAATCCTCTAGAATCACACTCCACTGACTCCCTGCACTGTTTGCTCAGAACGTGTCGGTCATGGTTTTGTGTACACAGCAACACACCGGCTCCTGCATGAAACAGAAAACTCTCATGGCATTTCCATTTCTCAAGGAGCTGCAGTGTATTGCCCTGACTGACATGAGATCAGCCAGTATTTCAGTACTCTGAGAAAAGCATTAATTAATATGAACACTACGTGAGGTACCACTGTGTTTTAAGGATTTAAATGAAAAGCTGAGCTAGCTGTGATGCAGACAGGACAGCCTGGGAACAGTTTTAACCCTGTAAGACCCACATCTAGAAAAAAAATGAGCAATAAAGTGAAATAAAACAAAAAATATAAACAATAAAAACAATAATATATAAACTGAAATCTGGGGGAAAAAAAGAGCAATAAAAAATATAAATAAAACAAAAAAATCGAAATAATAATATTAATAATAAAAATGAGCAATAAAAATAAAGCAAAATAAAACAAACATATTAATAATTATAATATATAAACCCAAATCTAGAAAAAAGAATCTTTATTGTCATTGTGTTTCCACACAGCAAAATTATGATTGGTGACTCCCAGCTATAGATAAAAAATAGAAAATGGCACAATATATACAAATAAAATAAATTTTTTTTTAAATCTTCAAAAATGTAAATATGTAAACAGAGTTAGTGCACATGAGCAGTAGGGTGAGTGTAAAGTGCAGTCCAATCAAACAAAAAATGGAATTGAAAACATATAAATAATAATATATAAACTCAAATCTAGAAAAAATGAACGATAATAATAAAATAATAATAATGATAATTTTAATAATAAAATGAGCAATAAAAATAAAATAAAGCAATAAATATATATAATAATAATACTAATAATATATAAACCCAAATGTAGAAAAAAGCAATACAACTCAAATTAAATAAAAAAATATAAGTAATAATAATAATAAAATGAGCAATAAAACTAAAACAAAATAAATATTATAATAATAATAATATATAACTCAAGTCTTGAAAGAAATGAGCAATAAAACTAAAATTAAATGTAAAAATTATAAATAATAATAATGATAATGATGATATAAACCCAAATGTAGAAAAATTAGCAATAAAACAAAACTTAAATTTAGAAAATATAAGTAATAATAATATTAATTTATTATCTCAAATGTAGAAAAAATGAGAAATAAACTTAAAAATAAAAAAAATGTATATTTATGTATGTTGTATGTAGGTACGTACGTATGTGTGTGTGTGTGTGTGTGTGTGTGTGTGTGTGTGTGTGTGTGTGTGTGTGTGTGTGTGTGTGTGTGTGTGTGTGTGTGTGTGTGTGTGTGTGTGTGTGTGTGTGTGTGTGTGTGAGAGATGTAGTATTTTTGCAGCAGTGGGTTTTCCGGGGTTAACAGAGCAGAGTGAGATCTTGTGGTGTCGGTTAGTAGGAGGAGACCCCGTCCTGCTTTTTGACTCGTTATCTCCACGCTGTGGCAGTTAATACCCCACCTCCCACCCCCGGGGCGCCTCAGGAATGCCCCCAATACCCTCCGTCACGTCTGCCCTCCCTGGCTGCTGACTGTTTAACCTTTCCCAGCTCTCCTCGTCCTCCTCACTATGGAGCAGCTTCAGATCTCCTACTTCAGTTCCCCTCTTGTCGTCGTCGCTCATCCTGCTAATTCATGAAACACTGCTCCAACTCTGTAAAACTACTTTCACTGCTTGTGTATATTTAAATAACGAAAAGAAAAGTAATTTGCACATTTTTCCTCCATTTCTGAATCAAAGCTGTTCCTTATGTCTGTCCTGCTGCAGTCCAAATATTTCCACAGTGTAATAATGTGCTAATTAAATTAGATGAATATTCAATACACTGTTAATAAAATAACAGCTCTGCTTATTCTCTGCCTGCGGGTCTCCAACGGTCTGACTGCAGTATGACTGACTGTAATAAAAAGTAAAATGAGATATTCAGGCTGAGCTTTAACAATATATGTTCATGAATAATATCAATATAGCAGCTGCTTATTAATTCTCTTGACATGCAGCTGGTCAGAATCAGTGTTACATGCAGATATTTTCACCTTTTCCACCAGTTTTCTAGTGATTGTGTCTGCATTATTTAATATGCAATGACTATACTTCAGGTTTGAGAGGATATTAAAAGGAAAAAGCAAGAGTATTACAGAAATGTTTTGCATTTTACTTGTCATGTAACGTCTGTCTTGACAGATTAATCAGTCAGAATATTCAGTTCTGATTCCTGATTGTTTTGCTCAGGAAGAAGGAAACACACCTGACCTCAACCTGAGAACTTCAGCAGCTGTCTTAGAAAAATCCTGTCTGCATGGTGGCTTCAGAAAAACAGATTACAGGCTTAAATATGCAACAAAAACAATGCATGTTTGAAATATGTCTGTTGTGTTGCTCAAAACTGCTTAAAATACATACATTTTACTTCATACATGCTATTCTATCATATAATAAAATGTCCCTGTCACATATTCCAGGCATTTTGACTTGTTTCAGTAGAAAACCACGGGTGTTTCTGCACATTTACAGTGTTCCTTCTACCGGGACCTTGAAGCAAAAGCAGCTAAATGATAGTCAGACATCATTATTGTACCTCTGATTTTCCCACAATGAGATGTCAGTGTCTTCTTCAAAAGAACACATTGATCAAATGTTTGACATAAATTTCACCTTCTCTAAAGGTGTGTTCAGGTAGTTGTGTCTGAGCCGTTGGTCTACGAATATAATTAAAGTTTTTCCTGAAAAGAGAGAGTATTGTGAAGTAAAGGGGGCAATAATTTAATCCAAACTGGTGCAGACAAAACTGAGGCATTTAAATGTCATCAACTTGATGTGTTTTATTGCTGTGTGGCACTAAAGACCCAGTTACTGACCCCATGTAGGTTTAGACCAGGGGAGTCCAACATGCAGACGACTTTATAAAGTGTAAAAATTCCAGAGAAGACATTAACTGCAGATTGTAAATTAGTAAAACTATAAATTTAAAATCATTTCTAGACCATGACAAGTTGTTTGGATCATAAGTAAAATACTAGGTTGTTCATTGTTCTTTTGTCATTTTGTCTCTCATTTTTGTAATATTTTGTCTGGTTTTTGTAGTTTTTTGTCATTTTTTGTGTGACTTTTGTCATTTGTCTCATTTTTTTCTTGTTTTTGTTGTTTTGTGTTTCCTTTTTGTCTCACTTGTGTTTTTTGTTTTATTGTTGATCATTTAGTATTTTGCTTTATTGGTTGTTTGTTTATTTTTTGTTGTTTTGTTTTTCACTTTCGTCATTTTTTTTGTCTCATTTGTGTTATTTGTCCATTCTTTTGTTGCTTTATAACTTTTTTGTCTAATTTTTTGTCTTTGCTGTTTTTGTTTTGTGTTGTTTGTCTCATTTTTGTCATTTTGTCTCATTTTTGGAATATATTTTATGTGAATGATGAACTGAGGCATAATGTTGAGGAAGCTGGATTAAGTTTTCTTCAGAAATTTCAGGTTGTTCATGGTGTTTTGTAGAAAGATAATTCCTTCAATGTGAACATTTTCAGAATGTACTTTTTTGCACTAAAACAATGGAAAAAAATTGGAAAAGGCTTGATTATTTACAGGTTATTATATTGTGGTTTTACTGGTCTGGTCCACTTTAGATCAGATTGGGCTGAATGTGGAACCTGAACTAAGATGAGTTTGACCCTCCTGAAGTCTGACTGCTCTGACCTGCCGTCTGTCTTCCTCCCAGCTGTTTCACCTCCTGGACGCCCCTGAGATTGTGCCGGTGCGATGGATGCAGAGGTGGTCCTGCAGGAGGAGGACATGGAGGGCTCGTGGACGTTGCTGTCCTGGCTGGCGTCCTTCTTCATGGTGTTCGGCGGAGCTCTGCCTTACATCCCGCAGTATCAGGAGATCCAGAGATGCAGCAACACCGAGGGTTTCTCCACCAGAGTCTGCTTTGTGCTGCTCATAGCCAACATACTACGCATATTCTTCTGGTGAGGATGAGAGAGGAACTATTTTTTTGTCTACTTTACGTTTCCTTCTTTTGTCTCTTTGGAAAGTTCAGGCCTTTTACAGTCAATGGAATAGGAATGAAATTGCAGAATAACTTTCTGCTGCACATTTCTGTTAAATATGACGAGTCATTGCTGTTAATTGCAGGAACTGGAGTGGTAATTTTATGCATTTTTAATAGAATCTGGCCAGAGCATTATATTATTTATAAGGCCTGTCTGTGACTTCTCCTGTACTAAAATCCACAGAACTGAGCAGAATGGTCCTGTGTGTTAACCACAGTGTTTAGACCAGGGGAGTCCAACTCATCTTAGTCCAGGTTCCACATCCAGTCCAGTCTGATCTCCAGTGGACCAGACCAGTAAAACCACAGCATAATAACCTATAAATAACCACAACTCCTAATGGTTCCTTTGTTTTACTGCAAAAATGTTCACACTTAAAGAATTTATTATTTTTTTGCAAAACATCATGAACAACCTGAAATTTCTGAAGAAAAGTAAGGAAAATTTCAGCAACATTCAGCCTCAGTTTATCATTTCCACATTACAACTTCCAGATCACAGAGTGTCTACAAAGGAACACAACATTTAGTCATCTGGAACTGAACAATATAGGATTTTACTGTAAGATCAAAATGACAAAAGTCAGACAAAAAAAGACAAAAAACAACAAAAACAAGACCAAATATTACAAAAATGAGACACAAAATGACAAAAATGAGACAAATGACACCAAACAAAACAAAAAAGAGAAAAAAATTGTCAAAAAAGTTACAAAGCAACAAAAAATGGACAAATGAATATCAAAAGCGAGAAACAAAATGACAAAAAAGTAGACAACATAAGCGAGACAAAAAAACAGAACAATACAAACGATACACAACACAATGAATAAAACAAAACACAAAATGACAAAAATAAGACAAAAAACACAAGCGAGACAAAAAGGAAACACAAAACGACAAAAATGAGAAAACAACAAAAGCATGAGACAAACAACAAAAACAAGACAAAATATTACAAAAATGAGACACAAAATGGCAAAAGAACAATGAACAATCTAGTATTTTACTTTCTGATCCAAACAACTTGTCATGGTCTAGAAATGATTTTAAATTTATAGTTTTACTAATTTACAATCTGCAGTTAATGTCTTCTCTGGAATTTTTACACTTTGAGGGCCGGACTGGACCCTCTGGAGGACCACTTTTGGCCCACAGACCTCATGTTGGACACCTCTGGTTCAAATGCATTTTTCTTCATTTATTCATACATTAGTGGCAGAAGACGTAAGAATCATTTACAGCGTTCTCTGATCTAGATCTTTGTCTCTCTTGTGTTTCTAAACTCTGGTTGTTGGTGTCCATCCTCCAGGATTGGGAAGCAGTTTGAGATGACCCTGCTGCTTCAGAGCGTGGTGATGATCCTCACCATGTTTGCCATGCTCCACCTCTGCTGCACCGTCCACAACACCAACCGGGTGAGCACCAGGCAGCACCGACTCTCAGGTAATGACTCTCAGCTGACCGACTCAGTGCCAAAACCACAGAGACCGACAGCAATCCTAAATAATCACCCTCTAACCACTGACACTGCGACACAAAGGAATGTTTGTCAGTTCTATGCAGTACAAATCATTTTATTGAATGACATCCAGCATTCCACTGCTCTGGAGCCAAACGCTTCAACTTGTACTTCTTGCCAAAAGAGGGAGCCGTTGGAAAAGCTAACGTGATCAAACTGCTGAGTCCAAACACCTCACCTGGCATTTTTTCTTCTAATTTTTATTCCTTTTATTTTTAACAGTAATTGCTTCTTGTTTCTGGACATTAGAACACGTGTGACTATGTGCTGTTAACAGAGCAGCCTGAAGCGTGTTGGAAATAACAGCATGGCAGTTAAAAGCGTGTCAGAAAGCACACGGCAGCAGACGTGTCCTGTGGATGTATGAGCTGCTGTTCTGTCACACATGAGATTAGTCTATTCTGAGCCTGACGTTGTTGTGTGTGTCCTCGTACTACATATCATGTTGGTGACAAAAACAAGCCAAGAAAACATAAATCATTAAACATGAGGGTAAAGACTTGGTTTCAGGCACGGGAGTCCAACATGAGGCCCGTGGGCCAAAAGTGGTCCTCCAGAGGGTCCAATCCGGTCCTCAAAGTGTAAAAATTCCAGAGAAGACATTAACTGCAGATTGTAAATTAGTAAAACTATAAATTTAAAATCATTTCTCGACCATGACAAGTTGTTTTGATCAGAAAGTAAAACACTAGATTGTTCTTTAGTCGTTTTATGTCTCATTTTTGTAATATTTTGTCTCGTTTTTGTTGTTTTTCCGTTCTTTTTGTCGCTTTGTAACTTTTTGTCAAATTTTTTTGTCTCACTTTTTGTTTTGTTTCGGGTCGTTTGTCTAATTTTTTGTCATTTTGTGTCTCATTTTTCTAATATTTTCTCTTGTGTTTGTTGTTTTTTTGTCTGACTTTTGTCATTTTGATAATCAAGTAAAATCCTCTATGGTTCAGTTCCAGATAGCTGTGAGTAAATGTTGTGTTCCTTTGTAGACACATTTTCAGAATGTACTTTTTGCACTAAAACAAAGGAAACATTATGAGTTGTGGTTATTTATAGGTTATTATGCTGTGGTTTTACTGCCCACTGGAGATCAGTTTGGACTGAATGTGGAACCTGAACTAGGATGAGTTTGACTCCTCTGGTTTAAGGGGAAGGTTTGGTTCAGAGAAGCAGCAGTTTTGTGTATGTCTGAAGAAAATGAATGAACATCATCATGTGACATCCTCCAAGCTGATGGAGTCTCTGTGAATGAAGAGGAGGATGAGGAGCTGCTGCAGTGTGTGTGTGTGTGTGTGCACGTGTGTGTGTGTGTGTGTGTGTGTGTGTGTGTGTGTGTGTGTGTGTGTGTGTGTGTGTGTGTGTGTGCGTGCGTGCGTGCGTGTGCGCGTGCGTGTGTGCGTGCATGTGTGTGTGCGTGCCTTTTGTGCCAAGGAAGGGGAACCCATCCAAGATGATTCCAGGGTCACTTTTATAGAGTGATATCTTTAATGGGTAATTGCGTTTTTTACTGATGCTCGACTTGATTGCTTTTGCAAATGGGCTGACAGGAATCCAATCTGAGCCGAGTTTTTTTTATTGGACAGCAGCCGACGGAGTGAAATTGAATGATGGGATCCTGTAATACTCTGATCATGTAGAGCACAATGCGTTATTAAAGGCATAAATTGTGATAACTGTGATGTTCTGCTGATGAATGTGTACGAGGGAGAACCAGTGTGTGTGTCTATTTGTTTTGCTGTCAGCTGCAAATCTTCTTAAACGGGTTTTGATGGAGAAACTACAGATTGCATGTGTTTGGACGTGAGAGTAATGATCGTCTTTATCTCTTGTCTCTTGCAGGGAGCTGATGCATTACTCATCATCGGCTCTCTTTTTCTTACATCCAGCCCACGCTAAACATCTTTTGTGGTGAATAAAGTAATTCATGATGAGTAGCGGTGGTTTGTCTGGGGGTGGATTCCAGAAGTCTGTATACTTTGTGTTTAATTCAGAGGAAACGGATTGGTTTAAAGTGATCAAACCTTCATGCACAAGTTGTTCCTTTATGACGCCCCTCCTCTCTGAAGGCCAAGCCTGAGGTCTGGTTTCGCCCACAGCGAGGGGTGTGATGGGGGGATGGTGGGGTCAGGACAGGAATAGATCATCCAACTGTCTGCTCCTCCCTCCATCCCTCCACTGCTGAGTCGTTCCAACAGATCAGGGTCATCTCCATGCAAAGTAGCTGCTTCTCCGCAGGATGCATGCTGGCATGTTTTCCTAACGTCTGCCTGTTTTCATGTCATTTCTCAGCCACTTTGTCTTCCTTCTGTTGCTGCTTGGTCTCCTCCTCCTCCTCTTCCTCCTCCTCTTCTTCCTCTTCCTTCCTATAACATCTACTCTGACACCTGATACTGCCAGAGTCCATATTCAGGTCATCTCTGGTCCATTTGCTCGTGACCCAACACCTGTCCTCCACTCACTGACCTCATTTTCCACATCCTGAACCAGAGGAGTCAAACTCATCTTAGTCCAGGTTCCACATTCAGCCCAGTTTGATCTCCAGTGGACCGGACCAGTAAAATAACAGCATAATAACTGATAAATAACCACAACCCCTAATGTTTCCTTTGTTTTAGTGCAAAAGTACATTCTGAATATATTCACATTTAAGGAATTATCTTTTTACAAAACATTATGAACAACCTGAAATTTCTGAAGAAAAATAAGTTCAATTTCATCAACATTCAGCCTCAGTTTATCATTTCCACATTACAACTTCCAGATCACAGAGTGTCTACAAAGGAACACAACATTTAGTCACAGCTACCTGGAACTGAACCATAGAGGATTTTACTTTATGATCAAAATGACAAAAATCAGACAAAAAAACAACAAAAACAAGACCAAATATTACAAAAATGAGACACAAAATGGCAACAGAACAATAAACAATCTAGTATTTTACTTTATGATCAAAACTTGTCATGGTCTTGAAATGATTTTAAATTTATAGTTTTACTAATTTCCAATCTGCAGCTAATGTCTTCTCTGGAATTTTTACACTTTGAGGGACAGATTGGACCCTATGGAGGACCGCTTTTGGCTCATGGGCCTCATGTTGGGCACCCCTGGTGTAAAGCTGCATACAAGCTAAACTGACTAAGCAGCCAAACGAAGAATCTCCTGATTCATACCTCAGCAGCCTCCACCTGCGCTGCTTTTCATTTTTAATTCTTCAGAAGGCGTCGCTTGCTATTTTCATAATGCAGAGTTTTAGTGATATTCCTCTGCTGAGTTCTGTATGGCCTCCGGGTGTTCAGTGTAATTATGAAGTCTGGCATGCTGCTGTGATTCATGTGTGGTCCAACCTCAGAGCTTTTACAGCAGAACACAGCCGGCTACGCATCGCTACGGTTCTCCCAAACGCTTGGATGCATGCTGAATGTGTTTGTGATTGTCTGAGTTTAAACCTGCTGCTCTGTTTTCATGCTTGTTTACGATCGTTTCTATTCATGCTGCGTCTGCATAACGCCTCCTTCAAAAAGTGTAGGTGTGAACCATTGTTGCCAGGAAACAATGCTGGCTCTCTGTCTGATGTGTCCCGGGAGAGCGGCATGTAAAGTTGGTGCCATGCTGGAGGGAGTGTGGAGGTAAATAATGAGCTCCAGTGTTGTGTAGCATTAGGTTGTGCTGTTGTGTTGTTTTATGCTCATACTTCAGCACAGCAATGATAGAATGCCAGGAATTATATAGCGCCATATGACCAGGTATGCATTGTATTGTGATTGGACACACAATATGTATGACTGGAGCTAGTCTCAGACCACAGCAGGTGTCCAACATGAGGCCCGTGGGCCAAAAGTGGTCCTCCAGAGGCTCCAATCCGGTCCTCAAAGTGGAAAAATTCCAGAGAAGACATTAACTGCAGATTGCAAATTAGTAAAACTATAAATTTAAAATCATTTCTAGACCATGACAAGTTGTTTTGGTCATAAAGTAAAATACTAGATTGTTCATTGTTCTTTTGCCATTTTCTGTCTCATTTTTGTAATATTTTGTCTCATTTTTGTTGTTTTTTGTCTTTCTTTGTCTGACTTTTGTTGTTTGTCTCATCTTTTTGGCGTTTTGTTTCTCCTTTTTGTCATTTTGTGTTTCCTTTTTATCTTGCTTGTGTTTTTTGTCTTATTTTTATCATGTAGCGTTTTGCTTTATTCGTTGTTTTGTGTATCGTTTTTTTCATCTTGTATTTTTATGTGTCGCTTGTGTTGTCTACTTATTTGTCGTTTTGTTTCTTGCTTTTGTCATTTTTAGGCTCATTTGTGTCGTTTGTCCATTTCTTTATGGTTCTGTAACTTTTTTGTCAAATTTTTTGTCTCTTGTTTCATGTCGTTTGTCTCATGTTTCTTGTTTTTTTGTCTGACTTTTATCGTTTTGATCATAAAGTAAAATCCTCTATGGTTCAGTTCCAGGTAGCTGTGACTAAATGTTGTGTTCCTTTGTAGACACTCTGTGATCTGGAAGTTGTAATGTGGAAATGATAAACTGAGGATGAATGTTGTAGAAGTTGAACCTGTTTTTCTTCAGAAATTTCAGGTTGTTCATGATGTTTAGTAAAAATGTATCTCCTTAAATGTGAATAGTTTCAGAATGTACTTTTTTGCACTAAAACAAAGAGAAAGATTTGGAGTTGTGGTTATTTATCGGTTATTATGCTGTGATTTTACTGGTAACCACTCTGTGATCTGTAGAGTACTTTTTCTGGGACACTATCAGGCATTATTTGAGCTGAATCCACTGTTTCTTTTTAAACTTTGCCTTTGTATTTACGGTGAAGCTGAGAGAGAATCAGTATAAATAGAGCTGGACTACATGTTTCAGGTCACATCACCTTCAGTATCATTGGACGGTTTCTGCAGATATGAGCAAGGTGAACTAAATGTATTTTTTTGTGTCTCTGCCGGTGAATGCACTGATGATGCAGTAGAATCAGAATTAAAGGTCAGCGAGCTGTTTTTGATCTGCATCAGCACGATTACACTTCCATTACCAGCTTCTCTCCACATCATCTCCATTAGAGGTGAAACTCCATAAATGTCTGCATATTTGGTGGTCAAATATGCTCTGCTTTCATTAAATAGTTAATAAATGCACCAACTGTGAGGCATCTGATCTCTAATTGTACCTTTTGGACAATTAATCAAATTAAAGTCTAAGTTTGGTGTCTTATAGACTAAAATTCTGGCCTGAGTCTGTGTAAAGGTGTACAGCCTGAGCTGACTCAGAGTTGTGACTTTGCAGTGACTTCCAGTGAATGCCCCGGGGTTCCACATTAACAGTCCTGCCCTCCTGATGCGGGGATCGGAGCCTGGCAGGGGGGTAAGAGGAGAGAATACACTGAAAGGCAAATGTGACCTGAGGCGAGGTGTCAGGCTCGATGCAGCAAAAGCAGGGAGTAACTTTGAACAAATGGGGGGAAAAAAAGAATTCCAGAGCTGAAGAAATGAAGTAAAAGCAGTATTTATATTGCTTTAATACAGGGAAGTCAAACTGATCTTAGTTCAGGTTCCACATTCATTGATCTCCAGTGGGACCAGTAAAATCACAGCATAAAGACATATAAATGTTCACATTTAAGGAGTTATCTTTTTACAAATCATTATGAACAACCTGAAATTTCTTAGGAAAAATAAATTCCATTTCAACAATATTATGCCTCACTTTTCATTTACACATCAGTGTGAGTGTCTGCAAAGGTACAAAACATCTGGAACTGAACAGTACAGTATTTTCCTTTATGATCAAATGACAAAAATCAGACAAAAAAAAACCAACAAAAAAGACAAAATATTACAAAAATGAGAAACAAAATGACAAAAAACGAGACAAACGACACGAAACAAAATAACAAAGAGACAAAAGAGTTATAGCACAACAAAAAAATGGACAAATGACAAAAATTACACAAATGAGACAAACAAATGCTGAAAGTGAGAAGCAAAACAACAAAAAAATGACAAAACGAATAAAAACACAAAATGACAAAGACAAGAACAAAACAAAACAGGACAAAATATTGCAAAAATGAGACAATGATAAAAGAACAATGAACAATCTAGTATTTTAATTTATGATCAAAACAACTTGTCATGGTCTAGAAATTATTTTAAATTTATAGTTTTACTAATTTACAATCTGCAGTTAATGTCTTCTCTGGAATTTTTACACTTTGAGGACCGGACTGGACCCTCTGGAGGACCGCTTTTGGCCCACGGGCCTCGTGTTGGACACCCCTGCCTTAATAGTTTCAATTAGTATAATTTAGTTATTAAGTTATTGTGATCAGCGATGAGTTTAATTAAAGCTGGAACAACATCGTCCTCTACTGGCTGATCTCAGTAAAGCTCCAGCTGATTATCTTCATTTATCAACATTTGGCTTCAGCGTTAATGTTGTTCTTTATTTGCCACCGATGTACGCAATGAATATTCTTTTAATTTTTTTCCACTTTTTGCCGGCCCACTCTCACGCCTACAACCCCACTTTGTGAGTCACCCAGAAAAGAGCCTCAGTCGCTGTTTAACATCCTGTTAGTGTGAGCCAGAGAGCTCACAGACCATAAATAGAAGGAGAGACGGGACTCCTGATGGCTGCAGTTGACCCTGTGGTCATCCTTATAACCGTTAGCACTCAAAGCGCTGAGCGTAACTTCAATTTGTCCAAGATAACCTCTTCAGGAGAGGTTAGACGGAGCAGACGCTGAAGGCGTGATAGGAATTGTTTAAGGACTGCCGGCTCTTTCATCCTGTGTGATGCTGCACAACGAACTTTCGCTCTTCTTTTATCTGGCCGAGGCAAAAACAAGTGAGCCCATAACACTGTTTTCTGGATACATATTTTCAACCACAGTTCTTCTAACTTCACTTATTTCACCTGAAAATTCTCTGAGGACCAACTTATTTGGTCTGAAACACACCTTTAAATGAATCAGTGTTGGATCAATAGACACCAAACTGCTGCTGTGGGCTCAAGGACGAGCTGAATGTGAGGAAAAGCTGAATATTTTTTACTTTGGTATCACGTAGGCTGTGCACACGTATCAATCTTTAACTGTTTACTCTTGAAGCTGCTCTGTGGGCTCAGTACACGACTGTCTTGGATTCTGACCCTGAGTCAGTCTGCTGCCTTCAAGGTAAAGATGTTTGTGTTCCTTCGGTTGATTTTTGGCAGCATTAGTAGATAAAACTGTTGGCTGAATATGTGAGAGGATCTTTTTTTGTGTTTGACTTTTGCCTCTAATAAGCAGAATTTTAAACACCTGCATGTATTTCTTTCTGTCTCTCACGGTTTTATTGGTGCCAGGTTTGTTGACACTGAAACAGTGTGTTTTCCTACAGACTTCTTAAGCATCAGATGCGAGTATATTATACTGAGAAAGTGTGAGACTTCATTATTATCATTACCACTATTATTACACTTCCTGCCCACTGTTTTAGTGCATAAAATTCAATACAACCTCACAGATCTACCACAAATTACACATTTGGGATGATTAAAATGTTCAGTTTTAGGTTTTTGATCAAACTATTTGTGTATGTGTGTATTGTACTGCACAGATACAAGACACAAGACATTTGGAGCACAAGTGTCTTGTGTTTACATTTTAAAAATGCTCTGGTCTGTTCTGAACAAATATTTCTGAGTGGAACCGTTTTCTTCCATCTTTACATGAATTTTCGGACTTTTCGTCCCAAATGTATGACCCAAATATCGGCCATCAGCCTTTCTTGAGTACCAATAATTGGCATCAGTATCGGCCCTGGGAAACTCATATTGGTTAATTCCTGGTTTTAATCTGTACTAATGTTGAAAGTGGGCGGGCCACAGGTTCCCATCCTATCATGAGCAGCAAAGCTAAGAGCAGCTGCCAGTTAAGTTCCATCCATGCAGGCCTAGAGTGTAGATGAGAGGTGTGATAAGCAAACAGTAGTGTAACTGTAACCTGTGGAGGTATACAGGAGGTGTGTAAGAGCTGGAAAAATCAATTTGATGAAACTCCTAGAAGTAATTTTTTTCTTTGTCAAAACTATAATGTGGGAAAAACCCATCTTGAGGTGTGTTCATGTGCGTAAGGGAAAGTTAGTTATATGAGATTTGAGTGGCTAGCAAAAAAACCTCAAATGACAAGTGTTCAGGTTATCGCAATCTTTCTTCAGAACAAGGATTTTCATTTTGCCTACCAGGTGAGCGCAGGTGTTACTCTGGAAGTCGTGGCAGTGAGCCTCCTAACATAAATGAAACAATCATTTACCTTGAACTTTTATGATTTACACATACAACCCAGCAAAATGTGCAACAAAGAAAGCCTATAATGTCCATAAGTGGCCTTCAAGGTTTATAATATTATGTTTATTCTATGTATTGTGTCCATTTATTATATGCTGCACCAGTAACACACACATATGGACGCTCTGTCTGCAGAAAACCAGATGAGCTTTGTGTAATTTCAAGCAATGAGAACAACCAACAGTCCCTGAGGGTGAGTGGCCGAAACCATCAGACAAGAGGGAGAGTTTCTTCTTTTTTAATACGACCAACAAGCCAGCAGTCCTCCAACAAACGTATCTGATGCAGGAGACACCGGGTAAAACAAAAGGCTGAGACAAACAGCCCAGTTTAATCCAAAAGTTAATTACAAAACTTATCTTTGTTGGAAAAACGGGGAGAAAAATTGCCTCTCCTCTTCTGTGAAAACTTTGTAGAAAAATTAAAAAAACTTATCAGTGCAAATACTCCCTCCGAGGCATGTCAGTTTATTTCCATTTCTTTAAAATATCCTCCCAAAGTAATCCAATATGCTGGTCTGCTAATAAAGCTCCTCTCACCTGCCTGACTGCATTTGACTTGCTAATTAAACTCTGCTGTTATCAGGGCTTTAATTAAAAACACTTCACGTTGAAAGTAAGCAGAACACTTTCCGGGTAGGATATGGAAATGCAGCTTGGGTTGCACAGTATCGGTGTGTGTGTCTTTCTTTGTGTTTGTGACTGTTTGTGTTTGTTACCCTTCATTCTTCTGGCTGTGGTGCTGCTGGAGGGCTGTGTTCAGGGTGAGCAGCAGAGTCTTCATCCTCCGTACAGCTCAGTGATTATGTGACTGTGATAGTAGATCCTCCCCTTCATGCCCTGTTCATCATCTCTGGTGTTTTTCTTACTAAACCTTCGATGCATTTTAAGTGGACTGTTTGACTAAACAGAACGCGCTGGAATCTCTGCAGTCTAGCCGTCATTTTCTGACAGCCAGTTGTGAAAATTAAGAAAGGAAGTATAGTTTAGTTACAGCACATAATCACGTTGTATGAAAGCACGTCCTGGACATAAATACCTCTTTTCAACCAAAAAGAACCAGGTGCTAGTTCAGTGCTGGTGCTTAGTTGGTTCAAATCTTGTGCCTCCTAAGAACCGGTTTGCTTTTCCATTGGCAAGGAGCCGAGTTAGATCCACATCATTGCATCACCGTAAAGCATCCGTAGGTCACTGCATGTGTAGCCGTTCAGCAACACTACTACTACTACCACTACTACCACTACTACCACTACACTAAAGTTCATATCTTCAAGCATTAAGTATTCATTTTTTATTGTTTTCCAGACTCTGTTTCAGGTTAATCTGCCTTCTAAGTTAGCTGCTAGCTGTTAGCGTAGCCTTAGCCAATGTGAGAGAAGCTATGTCCTGGTTTGTGGCAACAGCTTGTGTTTCTTGTTCAGTTTTTCTGCTTGAGAGACATTTCTGAGACCACAGAGTAAAACAGACAGAGAGAGGAGCTGCATCAGACCTGAAGTGGTGCATTTAATTTATCAATAATCAACCAATAATTTACACATACCGATAATTGGAAAAATCACAAAGATCGGCCTCGATAATAAGCCAGGTCGGTAATCGGCAAAATCACTTTAAAAAAAAAAAAAAAAAAAAAAAAAAAAAAGAGCTCCGGAGTGAAAAAACTTTTGTTTATTTTTATTTCATTTATTAATGAACCAATGGTATACTTTAAAGAATTAAAAATGTAGAATATTTGCAGTGAAATTCACTCGAAGTCTTTTGTTCTTTGCTTTAATTTTGCTCTTTCACGTCTCCTAATCTGTCAGTTCATATAACGTTGAGCTTTAATACAGAAGACGAGTATGAATTTAAATGTGCTTTAATTGACCCACCTGCTTCAGAAAAGGTCACATCAAACAGAATAGAAACTCACTAATGAAAACGCTTTAATGAAAAATTTGATACTGAGCAGATTTGCTCAGCGTCTCTCAGCGGGTCTGCCCCGGTACCTGGCGGTTATTTGTGGATGTGGGTTAGTCATTCAGGAACCCGTCTTTGACCCTGTGGAACCGGTTGTGTCAGCCAGGACAGTGTGTCGCCTCATTAGATCAGCGCTGGAGAAAAGACCTGACAAACAGACACCATCTATCACCATCCATCTCCACCACGCAACCCGACAGGTGTGTGTGTGTAAAGGGAGGGTGTTATGTGCACCCATCTGTTATGTGGTTGACACTATATTTATGTGTTTGTGAGAGAAAGTCTCAGGGCATGTTGCACATCTGTTTCAGTGTTTGGGTACCAGATTTTGTGCGTGCGTGCGTGCGTGTGTGTAGGTGTGTGTGTGTGTGTGCGTGCATGCGTGCGTGTGTGTGTGTGTAGGTGTGTGTGCGTGCGTGTGTGTGTAGCTGGACATGAAGTCGGTATCCTCAGCCTGCTTGTTCAGTCGATGAAACAGCAGCCTCAGCCTTTTCTGTGGCAAACCTGTCTGTTTAGAATGTCAAAGAATTATAGAACACAATAAACATAGCACCTCTCACTATACATGGAAATAAGTATTGTCTGTAAGTATGGTTATAAGAAACTACAAGGTGGTTTCTGCTCGGATTTCAGTATTTTAAGACAATGATGTTCTGCTGCGCAAAGAGAACATAAAAAACTAAAATCTTTAATTGGAGAGCCAAAGCCAGCAAACATTTGACATTTATTCTTATTATAAAAAACAAATTTTAACGCAACTAACCCATCTGCAGCGCAGATTGACTCAAAGTCCCTGAAACGTCTCTGGCAACACATTTCAGGCAGTTTGTCCCAGTAGACTAACTGTCACACAAATGGACAGTCGATCCAGACGGAAGTTGCTAAACAGCACGTTGGTCATCCCGGTGAGAAATGTCAGTACTATGTATGTATGTATGTATGTATGTATGTATGTATGTATGCATGTATGTATGCATGTATGTATGCATGCATATATATGTGTATATGTATATATATACATATACACATATATATATATATATATATATATATATATATATATATATATATATATATATATATATATATATATATATATATGTATATATATATATATATATATATGTATATATATACATATATATACATACATGTATATGTGTACCCAACCACTTTTATATCAGCACATTAACTTTGTCTGACCTGCTCTGTCAGCAGTTATTTTGGTCTTTTTTCTGCTCGTCTCTCCATTTGTCCTCACAGCTGACGACTGTTTGGTTTCTGCTGTACTGTGGTGGAGCTGACTGGATTATTAAACCCACAGATCGGAGTACAAATAAATACAGAACCACTAAAGTGTACTGTCCCAGCAGTAATTTAATTGGTTTCCTTGTTGGCATTAATCTGTTTTCATTGTTCTTTTTTATTATCAGACTCCTGGAATATTATTTCTCGTCCAGTTTTAATAGCTTTGTCTCTTCCTCTGATCCCCCAAAGCATTTGTTAGTTTTACTGTTCCAGCTGTTCAAACTGAAAGGAATCAAACCTCACAGACAAATGATTGCTATCACTTCAATACATTCATATTTTGTGGCAGAATTTTTGCTAATGGACAGTAATCATGTGCTGTATAATTCCTCCTACGCTGCTGTGTAAAGGACGAGCAGAACTGTCCGGTGACTCACGCTATTCTTTGAGGGTTAATGTACGTTAGTCTTTGACTCCTCGGTGTCAAGGCGGCGGCAGAAGAAACGCGGATGGCTGTGAGGTTTAAGCTCATTATTCTCTCATGGAGTGGAACAGAAACGCTTCGACTGTTCTTCCTCCGGTCTCTCACGGCTTCGTTGCTCGGTCTGATGTGCTCTGATCAGGTCTGATCAGAGGGAATATGATGGCGTCAAACTTTAAAAACCCTCAGGCGCGCTCATTAGGAGAAAACTTTCTGTCCAATGCTCTGTCTCCTGGAGACACAGATAGCCCTGACTTATAGGAACTACCCAAACTAAAAGAATTCATCGCTGTTTAAAACTTTATTCCTAATCGCTCGACTTTCCTTGTTTCAGTGTTGTTTGTGAATCAATTCAGATTCGTCCACGGCTGAATCACGATGCTTCTAAGAATTGGACATTTCCCCCATCCCTAGTGGTTCAAGTCAAACATCCACATGAATGTCAGGACTCAAGGTTTCGCAGCAGAACGTTGCGTTGTGACAAGATGATGGATGTTCTGTAGGTATTCATGATATCGTGGCTGATCGGTGTATTTGTCATAAAGATCATGAGTAACTTAATGGTTTGAGTTTCTCCTAAAGTTCAAACTTAAAGTTGGCATGAAGTAAAAATTTTCAGTCTCTAACTCTACAGCAATTCAGGAATGATCCGTTTTGTGCAGGAACTTGCAGCTGTGTGTAAAGTGGATGGTGTGGCAGGGAGCCTGCTTTCTGTCCTAATTGGAGAGACGATGCTGAGCCCTGGGCGCTCTGCCATCCAGGAGACAGCAGCCTCACTCAGACTGCTTTGACTGCTCCCCAACATGTCTCACTGAACATCGCTACCTGCAGGCCTGCCCTCAAACCCAAACACACATGCACACACACACACGCACGCACACACACAGTCAGACCACGACAAACCTGGCTAGACACACCGCAGCATCACTGAGAAAGCAGGATATCAGATAAAAGTTAGAGAACCACACTGTTCAGGTGTGTTTGTTGTTTGTTGACCTCCTGTCGGTTGCCTTTTTTTGGGTGAAATGTTTTGTAACTTTTTCTCAGCTGGTGTTTCCTCTGGTTTCAGATCAAATAGTTTCCCGAAGCAGGGAATCAGCAGCACATCAGGTAATTATCTGAATAACAGTCAGAGCTTTTGGAATACGTAATACACAAGTTGATGCCACAAAACAAAGTTAACAAAGTTAGAAGTTCCTGTAAACTCATTATCCCACGGTACTATATCAGTCCATATGTAGGTTTAGCCAACAGGAACAGGAATAGTTTCCAACAGGAACTATTGCATCGTCTCTTAAAGCCAACAGACTCCGTTAACAAAACAGTCATTTTATCTTGCAGAACATTGGAGTTCCTGGTGGAGTTTGATGGTTTGTCCTGTTGTGTGCCTTTGGTGTTTTAACCCTCCTGTTGTCTTCATTTACGGGCACCAAAAAATATTGTTTCCTTGTCTGAAAAAAATCCAAAAAAATCATCAAAAAAATTCCCCAAATTTCAGAAAATTTGCAAAACCTTCACAAGGAAAATTCCAATAACTCCTTAAAAGTTTCCCTAAAAAGTTTATTTTTCAAAAAAATCCCTCAAATTTGTCAAAAAAATTCTCGTAAATATTTTCAAAAGATGAGTAAAAATCTTCCAAAAAATCCTAAAAATATCTAAAGTGATTCCATATATATCAGTAAAATTTCTAATATTTTCTTTAAGAACATTCACATAAAAATCAACCAAAGTCCAGCGAAATTTGCTGGATTTTCTTTATTCCACCAAAATGTTCAAAGATTTCCCAAAAATGTTTAAAATGTGGACATCAGAAGTTTCACTGTGAAAATATATTTTTTCTGCCACATTTACAAACTTTAAAATGGGTCAATTTTGACCCGCAGGACGACACCAGGGTTAAGGCGTTTGTTTGGCTCTTCAGGTAAAAGGGTGACAATCATAACACTCTTAGATTGAAATAGATTTTTGTACCTGACACTATTTTCATGTTGGAACCAGAGGAAATATCAGTTTACTGGCTGTGCTGTAGGTATTTTCAGATGATTGATTATCTGTAGGTAATGATGTTTACCTCGTCCTACCTTCACAGACTCCAGTGTTGCTGTTAGTTCACCGCTGTGATAAACACTCTGACACCAGGACTCAGTCTTCTCTGTAGTCGACCATCTGTTTTCTGGATCCTCCCTTTTATCTGTTTGACATTTTTAAACTTAATTCATTTGCTGGCAAAACTCCTTCTCAGTTTAATACTGCCTCTCCCTCCCCTTAACCCCATAAATCTTCCTTTATTTCTCTCCTCTCTAAACTGTTGGAGCAAACGAGTGGACACTGATGCAACCCACCGTAATATCTCTGTTCCTCATGTTCAGACTGACTATCGGCTACAAAACCAGTCGACTGCAAGAAACACACTTAATTTGGAAAAAAACACATCCCTGCAGATTTTGAAGAAGCTTAAATAGATGCTACTTACCTACTGAACTTGCTTCTAATAGATATTCAATGCAATAACACTTTCCTGTTCAGTAGAAAAAATAGGATTATGTAATTAGAAAATGGGTTATACCAGGCATGTCAAAGTCATCTTAGTTCAGGTTCCACATTCAGTCCAATTTGATCTCAAATGGGCCGGACAAGTAAAATCACAGCATAATAACCTCTAAATAACCACAACTCCACATTTTTACCTTTGTTTTAGTTCCAAAAAATTCACGTTTAAGGAATTATCTTACAAAATATTACAAAAATGAGACACAAAATGATAAAAGCAAGAAACAAAATGAAAAAAAGTAGACTAGCACCACAAGTGAGACAAAAAAACACAAAACCACAAAAACGATACACAAAATAATCAATAAAGTGAAACAAAATGATAAAAATAAGACAAAAAACACAACCGAGACAAAAAGGAAACACAAAACGACCAAAACGAGAAACAAAGCAACAAAAGTCAGACAAAAAAGGCAAAAAACAAAAACAAGACAAAACATTACAAAAGTGAGACACAAAATGACAAAAGAACAATGAGAAATCTAGTATTTTACTTTCTGATCAAAACAACTTGTCATGGTCTAGAAATGATTTTAAATTTATAGTTTTACTAATTTACAATCTACAGTTAATGTCTTCTCTGGAATTTTTCCACTTTGAGGGCCGGATTGGACCCTCTGGAGGACCACTTTTGGCCCACGGGTCTCATGTTGGACAGCCCTGGATTCTACTTTAGAAACTAATCATCAGTTGTGCCCAGTGCCTGTTGTTTAGATCCGTTACTGACCTCATTTTGAGATGGTTTCTGTTGTTCGGTGTGACTCTTGTGTATTTTTTTGTTGTATTGTTTAGATATTCGAGTCGTATCCATGAGGCTTTGTGGAGGAAAGATCTGTTTTCTGGAGCTGGCTCCATAATTACAAATAGAAATGTAGACTGTTGTTGAGATTTTACCTCCTAATAAACCAAGTCTGAGCAGCTAATTAGCTGCATATTCCTTCACAGTTTGCCAAAGCTTGTTTCTGTCTGTTTTAATGAAACAAAAAGAGACTTATTGCACCTACTTATCTCTCTGATTGACAACAACACATGCTCCAGAGCTCATATTTTAATATTTTGGACCTTAAAATTCTCCAGTTTGTACTGTTTACTTCTTTTGCTTCTTCTTTGCCCCAGATGGAAGAATATTCTGTTTTCCCCAGATGCTCAGACACAGTTCTAACTAGATAAAAAAGCAGAAGTATAAACACCCCATTAAACTGCAGTGTTTGGACAGTAGCTACACACACACGTGAACAAAGGACTGTAGCTGATGGCGGAGAGGAAGGTCAGCGGACATTCCATCTAAATAATGACTTTTAATGAGTTGCTCTGTGCTAATTACTGTGGACTGGGCGGTGTGGTAATTGTACCCTGAGGAGGATGAAGGAGTGTGAGTGTGAGTGAGTGTGTGTGTGTGTGTGTGTGTGTGTGTGTGTGTGTGTGTGTGTGTGTGTGTGTGTGTGTGTGTGTGTGTGTGTGTGTGTGTGTGTGTGTGTGTGTGTGTGTGTGTGTGTGTGTGTGTGTGTGTGTGTGCGTTCACCACAGTGGATCCAGATGTCCTGAGTGTCTCACAGAAACATTTCAATTTGCGTGATTCTCTCTATCAGGGGTGTCAAATTCATTTTAGTTAAGAAAAATAAGTTCAATTTCAACAACATTATCCTTCAGTTATCATTTCCACATTGGTGTGAGTGTCTACGAAGGTACAAAACATTTAGTCTCAGGAATCTGGAACCGAACAATGTAGTATTTTACTTTATGATCAAAATGACAAAAATCAGTGGAAAAAAAAGGCAAAGCAGTACAAAAATGAGACACAAAACAACAAAAGCAAGAAACTAAATGACAAAAAACGAGACAAACGACATGAAACAAAACAAAAAAGAGACGAAAAATTAAACAAAAAAATTATAAAGTGACAAAAAATTGACAAATGACACAAACGGGACAAAAAAAATGACAAGTGAGAAACAAAGCAGCAAAAAATAGACGAACAACAAATAAAGCAAAACACAAAATGACAAAAATAAGACAAAAAACACAAGCGAGATGTAAAGGAAACAAAACAAAAACAAGAAAAAAATGAGACAAATGACCAAAAAAAAGAACAGAAAGAACAATGAGCAGTCTAGTATTTTACTTTATGATAAAAGCAACTTGTCATGGTCTAGAAATTATTTTAAATTTATAGTTTTACTAATTTACAATCTGCAGTTAATGTCTTCTCTGGAATTTTTACACTTTGAGGGCCGGATTGGACCCTCTGGAGGACCGCTTTTGACCCACAGGCCTCATGTTGGACACCCCTGGTCTAGAACATTTACTGATTTCAGTCATCACACTAGATGCTCTGATTTCTGATGCGTTATTCAAGCAGAAAACAAAGCTGACATTGTGTGAAGTATTATACATCAGATTGGTAATTCTGTGCCGTATACAGTTCCTTAAAATTGCTTTTCTTTTCACGTTGAAAGATGACAGGAGACCAGACCGTCAGCTGCTGGTTCTGGTTATTTCCTCACATCTCTGAACGTGCTGTGAGGAAAAACAGATAGGATAAGATGAGATAAGCCTTTATTGATTCCACAGCGGGTGAATTCACAGTGTTGTGGCAGCAAAGTAGATAATAGAGTAAAAACAAAGTGAACATCAGGAAAAAAATATATATATTGATTGTAATGTTGACACTGAACAGATTTGTACATGTGGAATGTCTACATATTGCTCAGATTCCTCTAAATATGAAATAAAGAGAATTATTCTATGAATAGAAAAACATTGATATTGCACCAATCTTTGCAGGAGTAGAAAATATTGATATTAAAAATGCTGATCCTGCACATATTCTATTGATATTGCTCATATTCTTCCATGAGTGGAAAATACTATTATTATAAATGCTGATATATGTGGAAAAATTGACACAATACATAGTCCTCACAATATACAAAATAATCATAATGCACAGGTTTTAATGCACTGATGTTGCACCAGAGTGAAATATGACAGTTTTTTTTTTCCATGTGTGGTTTATAGTTCAGTTCCAGATAGCTGTGACTAAATGTTGTGTTCCTTTGTAGACACTCTGTGATCTGGAAGTTGTAATGTGGAAATGATAAACTGAGGATGAATGTTGATGAAACTGAATTTACTTTTCTCTACAAATTTCAGGTTGTTGATAAAGTTTTGTAGAAAGATAGCTCCTTAAATGTGAATATTTTCAGTGTGTACTTATTTGCGCTAAAACAAAGGAAACATTAGGAGTTGTGGTTATTTATAGGTTATTATGCTGTGATTTTTCTGCTCACTGGAGATCAAACTGGGCTGAATGTGGAATCTGAACTAAATAACTTTGACACTCCTGATGTAGGATGTTAGCCAAACTGCAACACCTTTCTAAGTTTGCAAACATGTGAGCACCACATGTGTGTTACATGTTTATTTGTGAACATGACGGTATTACATAATGTTGTAATGTTGACATTATTATGCAATAATGTGATTATATAATGGTATTTGTAGAAGCTCTGGGAAGTCTTGTAATGCTGCTAGTAAACTACAGGCATTCCAGGTAATCAGGTTCCACTTAGTTCAGAAAATTCATCTTAATGTATAAATGCGCACGTTAAACAGTAATATTATGGAACAGGACTCTTCTCTTGACCTCATTCAGACATGACGCTGTCAGCTCCTCTCTGAAGGTCATGTTTGATCTGAAGAGCTTTTGACTCTGTAATTCTGCAGCTAATAATAGTCCAGCTGCTCCTCCTGACTTTGTTTTCTGCTCACGGTATCTTTGATTTACACCTGCTTATCTGAAGGAAGAAAGCCTCCCGCTGATGATGTGTCAGCCCACTAAACCCTAAGAAGTAGTCTGGAGCCTTCTGGTCCCTGATGTTGTTCTGTCCTTATCAGGACCTCCCAACCCTCAGTGTGGTCAACAGCCGATCATTATCACACCAGATCACCTTCACACACAGCAAGGCTTAACTTTGACTCAGTGTGTGTGTGTGTCAAAAGAAAAAAATGGTTATACACTGTAAAAATCACTATTAAATATACACCAAGTATAGGCCAAATTCCTTTTAAACAGTGAAACTAGATGCTTTTATTGAGCCAAAAATAAAATGGGCAGTTAATAGTAAGTTACTGTACACAGTACAGGTGGTCCTCGGTTTACAACGTCCTCGACCTACAGCGTTTCATCGTTAGGTCTGAACTGGTTACGTGGAACTAGTTGGTGAGCGGAGCGGATGAATACATCGTCACGCGGTGCTATAAGACGGCTTTGTTTCCATTCTCCGGTTGTACGCCACCTTGGATTGTGCTACATTCACTAACTTTATGCCCTTCATTATGGCTCCCAACGTAAGTCAGACTCTTCTGATGCTTGGAAGAAAAGGAAAGCCGTCTCCATGTGTGCTGTCTTCACTGAGATGTAAAATCCGCAGCTGTCCAACTGGTTAAACCCGTGCAAAATGAATCGTGAGTCGTTGCAAACTTGACATCCTTGCTGTGGCTCTTGATGCACATTACAAACAAAGGGAAAACTGCAACAAAAACAGAATAAAACAACATAAACACATGTAAATAAATCCTTTTAGCTTAACTAGTCAGTCCAAAAATGAAGTTCGTTACAACATTGCCTCTGTGGAGTTTACAAAGTAGAGAGCCGTGCATCCAGAAAAACACGTACATCTTTAAAGCTAAACATCAAAATAGCAGACAGGAAGTGACAATTATCAACAGACAACTTTAAAATAAAGGCTTTTTCAAAATAAAAGTTCATCGATAGTTCTGTCTTCAGGGCGAAACACCATGGAAGCAAAATTAAATTTAATAAAATGCTCAGAATAGAAACGCCAACGAACATCGACATTATTAGCTCAAGTTGTAAAAACAGGTCAACATATTCTGTAATCTTCTAGGAAAATGATTCATACATGCATGAAAGTCGTTGGTATTCATGATTTTTATGAAGAACTGATCGATATTGTGATGCACGGAATGGCTTTGGTTACATTTTCACTGGAGTTCTGGCGAAAATTGACTTACAGCAATCTGTAGGAACAAAACTCTGATGTAAGTGGAGGACCTCCTGTACAGTTGATGTTAATTACAGGAGTAGCATCATGTAAATGCAGTTCCAGTATTGCTCAGTAAAACTCATATTTTATTATAGAGTGTTGTCATCAGTTATACAGTAATTAAATGTTAAAGTAAATTACTGCTACTCTAACACAATCACTTTCCAGTGTGTGCACTCATCTTCTAAGGTGCTGTACTTCCACATGTCCACTGAGGGTTTGTATATCTGTGGGAGTACATGAGGAAGGCAGAATGAGTCAAGAAAGGACAAGAGAGCCAAAGTGTAGTTAATTTGATCTCTGTCATGCTTGTGTTAGGACGGCAGAGCGCTCCACTGAAGCTTCACCTCCTCACTTCCATCCACTCTGCTCCTCCGTCCTCGGCTTCAAGGTCACTGCAGCTCAGTGCTTTCGCTTCAGCACTCTGTCCAGTTATCATCCATCAGACACACAGCGCCACGGCCCGCTACACCAGCCCTCTGCAACAATCCAGTCTATCGGAACCCATTTATATCTGCTGTAATCAGCGGAGCCGCAGAATGTTCTCCAGCAGCAGCAGGAGTGTTTCTTTAACAACCAGCTGCCTAATGGAGGCGGCTGCTTAGAGAGATCCGGGAGTTAGGAGGGATTTAGGGGATGTTTTTGTGTGTGTTGTAGTATTTTTTCAGGTAAGAACCAAATTTCAGAGTCAACCAGCTGGGTTTAAGAGTCAATTCTATCTCCATCCTCTTTAACCCTGTAAGACCCAAATATAGAAAAAAAGAGAAAATAAATAAAGCTTTTCCTGTTCACAGTCCGTCCAAAATGAGTTAAACATCTAGCATGGCTTAAAAGGGTTCCAAAAATGACTAAAAACTTTAAAAACACGTCCAAAATGACTCAAATTTGACCTCATAAAATAGGTATGTTCTCTAAATGTTGTCAAAATTTTTCAAAAATGACCTGAAATATGTGCAAAATGACTAGAAATGACTTACATTTGTCCAGAACTTGCTGGAAAATCCTCCTTAACTGTTCAAAATCTGTCCAAAATTAGTTAATGGTCGAGGATGGCTGAGAAAGGTTAAAAAAATACTAAAAGTTGGTCCAAAATGACTAAAATATCTAAAAATTCCTTTAAAAAGTAGGAATTATTCACAGTTACAGTTTTCCTCAGCTGTGGATTTGTAGTAGGATCACAATCATGTGATCATCAGCAGGCAGCTGATGTAGTGTTCACTTGGTGCCATGGTTACAGTAACGCCATGCCGCTATCTGGCAATGATACAGAAATCTATAACGAATCCGTGGATCCAGACTATAAGCTGCATCACTGCCAACATCTAATCACTTGGTCCTTGTGTCATTTCTGACCTTCCCTGAAAACATCATCCAAATCTGGTAGTCCGTTTTTGAGTAAAGTTGCTGACAGACAGATGGACAGACAGACAAACCAATGCCAATCGTCCTGTAATGGGTAATGATGACAACGGGTCAGGTAGTACACAGTGTACCTTAGTGGGCGTAAGAATGAGCAACATCATAATCAATCTTTTCTAGCAGCCAGGTTGTGCAGAACGAGCTCCATTATCATTCTTTGCACTTCATGACTCGTGATAATAAAACAGGTTCACAAAATACAAACATGTTTAAGAACTGTCAGGATTTGGAAAATGTCTCTTTATAATGCTGCACTGTGCTAAAATTTTTGAACTGTTTGAAAAATGGGGGGTTTAGCACTGTGAACATCAAACTGTTTTAAAGCTGACAGTCTAATCTCATAGCTGTTGTTTGGTTTCTGATCCAGTAGAAGTGGGACAACAGAAACACGTCACTTACTGGGACTGCATGGTAAGCAGTTCCATTCACGGGCATTAGCACATAAAGTTGACTTCGCTGGACTCTCTGGCTCGCTGTCGGCTCAGTGTCGCTCTGTGCTCTGATGTTCTGCTATCAAACACGCATTCAAACCCGAGCCCATTGTAGTCGACAACACGAGCTGAAAAATGCCAGTCTGCAAAAAGAGAAATTAGAAGTGAGGCCAGAGATGTTTAGTTTCATTCCACCATTATTCTCCTCTTGGTGCAAATAGAGATTCAGATCAGTCTGGTGTTATCTTTACAGCTTCTGAGAGCAGAAATATTAACAAAAAACTGTTTAAAATGAACGGTTTGCAGAAACGGAAGCGGTCAGGAGCACCATGATCTATAACTGATGTCAGAAATGAGAGTAGAGTTTGGGATTAGTAGAAAACAGCTCATCAATAACGAGACAGATCTGCTCAGTCTTCCTGCTGTATAACCTCTGGAAACACATGAAACAGAAGTGCTCTCTCTCTGAAACAACGTCAAGTTTTCATTTTACTGCAGACAGAAAATCAGCGAACTTCAAAGAGGACACACTGAAGTTTCTGAAGGCCAAACCACCTGAAGGAACACCGCAACCCGAGTGATCTTGAAAAGTTTTGAGACATTTTGAGATTTAACTGGCATGCAAAGCGAGATATAGAGGCTTATACGGCTGCTATCAGGACAAATGAAGGGCGATGCCGGTGGAGAGCTTTTATCTCTGGTTTTCTCTGCTTAATGGAACTTACAGCCGAGGAGAGATACAGAAGAAGACAATGGAGTAGGAGGAAGGAGATGCTGTGATCGACGGGAAAGGAGGAGAATAAAGAGGAGGATAGTGATTAGACCCTCTGGAGGACCGCTTTTGGCCCACGGACCGCATGTTGGACACAGAGGTGATGCAGTTTAATAATCACAGAAGAAAAATGTGCTTTTGTGGCGAGATGACAAGTGTGAATTGTGAAGTGCACACCAGAAATGACACGTGGCTCATCACTGGTGATGCATCTTCCTCCTGTCAGCGATTCTCTGTCGTCTGTTTGGGTCTGAGTTCTGGATCGCTGTCAACATCCGGACTGCTTCTCAGTCTCGTGTTTGGGTCTGAGTTCTGGATCGCTGTCAACATCCGGACTGCTTCTCAGTCTCGTTTTTATGACTGTGTGCCAGCAGTGGCTGCAGGCTTTCTGTTTGTGGGATTTACGTCCATCACCTCTCCATAATAGGATGAAGTCCACAAGGAGAAATTCTCCACGTTTGGCACAAATGTTGAAAATAAGCAGCTGATTAGATTTTGGTCGTCAAAGGTGAAGGTCACTCACTTCAAGCTTGTCTCATTCTGTTGAAGGTAATACATCAGGAAGGCCTGGAGGGAATTTCTTTACGCCTGGAACAAACATCTACCTGGTGAAGGTCACCGGGACCTCACAGAACATGTGTTTTAACCATAAATCAAGAATTCATGTGACTAAATTTACATACATGTATAACAACAGACATTTTATACTCAAAAAAATCAAAGTTCATCTGATAGTGATCATAATGTTCTACAGAAACACTCCTCTGGCCGTTATTTACTGCTATAACTCTGGAACAGAAGGGAGACTGTGCTCATATTTCACATTAGGTGACACTAATTGTGGGCGCCCGTCGTACAACATTTACAATTGCATAGATCTTCTGTGCTGCTGAGTTGGAGGTGTGTGTGAAGCATCCATGTTTTAGAATATGAAGCTTCTTTTGCAGTAAAATCCGTATTTGAAACTTTGTCTACTGCCATGTTTACAACTTTGTGTCTTATCAGAATGAGCGTTATTGGTCCAGCATGTGAACAACACAACTCAGACCTGTTTCTCCCAATGAGCTCAAACACTTCAGAAGCTTTACTAGTTTTTATTTGAGTGTGGACAGGCATAGATGTGAATCTGATTACCAGGAAAATACTATTAATTTGTCATAAAAACCCAATGGAAATAAACTCATTTTTAATTATACACAAAAAGAAACAGTGAAATTCTCACATATATACAGTCATGGAAAAAATGATTAAACCACCTTGTTTTCAGTTTGTTGCACATTTTAATGCCTGGTACCACTAAAGGTACATTTGTTTGGCCAAATATAATGATAACAACAAAAACAGCTGATAAGAGTTTAATTTCAGAGCTGATATCAGACATTTTCCATGGTTTTCTGGATAATCAAAATCACTTCAGTTCTTCCATCAGTAGCTATAGAATTGTTCTGCCAGAAACAGCTTTTAGGATTCTATGTTTTCTTTTCTGTCTGTTTTAGTCCTATGATCCACACAGGAGTTAGTACTGATTCATAACCATTGTTTCTAATGACTGCATCCATGCATCTCTTCATGTTCTCCACCAGCTTCTGACATTGTTCTGCTGTCACAGCAGTGTCTCATTTTTGTCTCGTTTTTGTCGTTTTGTGTCTCATTTTTGTCGTTTTGTGTCTTGCTTTTGTCGTTTAGTGTCATTTTTGACATTTTGTGTCTTGCTTTTGTCATTTTGTGTCTCATTTTTGACATGTTGTGTCTCATTTTTGTCGTTTCACACAACTGCATCTGCCCTGTTCCACCCAGACTGAAACTACCCCAGATGGTCCCTGATCCACCCCCATGTTTTACTGTAGGGGCAGACAGTCTGGTTTGTAGCTTCTCCAGGCTTCCTCCTAACCAGTAAGTTGGCTGGATGGACATCAACTGAAAACTGGATTCATCCCTGAAGAGAACCTTAGTCCAATCATCAACAGTCCAATCCTTGTGATCCCAGCAAAGAGTAACCAGCTTTCCTCTGCCTTTCCTTGATGAAGGGCTTCTTCCTGTCCTGTGGGACTTCAGACCAGCTTCAACAAGTCGCTTTCCAGCTGTCCTTGAAGAACAAATCCCATTTCTCCACAGTGTTCACTCATTTTTAAGGTTCCTGGAGGTCTGAGGACGATTTCTGACAGGAATGGATGAGTGACGGTCATCTGGTGGGTAGAAAGATGTTTCCTGACCAGCTAGCAGTTTGGTAGAACCATGTTGGGCTTGTTTTTTCTTGGTGGAATGAACGTCTGTCTTGGAGATCTTCAGTTTTTTCTCTACCTGTCAGGAAGCAGGAAACCGCTCTAGGCCTTTGCATGTGCTGCTGATGACATGAAATGTCCTCTTATAGACCCTGGAATACAATGAAGCTGAAACATGTCAGGTAGGACATAAAGTATGATGGAATCAGCTGCATTTTTTGTTGTGTTCATTGTTTTTTTCAGGTAATATAATTTTAGTGGTACCAGGCGTTAAAATGAACAAGAAATTGAAGAAAACAAGAGTGGTCTAATCATTTTCCATGACTGTTATATGTGTGTGTGTGTGTGTGTGTGTGTGTGTGTGTATATATACAGACAGCTGGGCTGAGTTTATTTCTTTTTTACTTTTTTGCAGCTGTAGCATACCGACGCTGACTGACTCATTCTTGTTTATCGCAGAGCTGCAGGCGGCAGCGACTGACTTTTAGGGCCGAAAGTGGACAGAGGCACTAGAGCGAGAATGAATGCATAAAGGTAGATTGGATGTGGGAGTTTGACAGTATAGCGGGATTGTCTGTGTACCTGAGGCTGAGACAAATGCTTTTAGTTGTGGAGATGTCATGTTTCAGCTGTACCAAGTGATATATTGTGTTCTGTCAGGTCTGGCATCAATCTAGTTAAATGTTTTCACCGATACAAAGATGTTTGAAAAGGCATTTTTCTGTCCATCTCAATCTGTCCATTAACAGGAGTTTCACACTCAAGTGTCTCCTTTGATACGTTCAGTGTGAAGGTTGTTCAGCCGTCCTCCAGCTTGATTTAGAGCTCCTTAGCATCCCCCAAATTATTCTTTTATGAATCGAGTACAAATGAGAAAATCCATTAGTCTATAACCGAGGTCAAGTGGGCGCAGAATTCCTGTTATGAGTTGTTGATGCCAATAGAGCTCATTAGTTAAGCCTCGTCTTGGTCAAGAGGCAAGAAAAGAACCCACACACTCAGCAATCACTGGTGGAAAAATACAGTCATGGTTCAGCCACAAGGTCAGAGCTGCCCACCGTCAGAGGAGCTGCTGCAGCAGAAATCAGAGGAAAAAGTGTTCCTGGCAAAAGATTATTAGCTGCAGACCATGAATATGATATTTTCTTTTATTTGTTAAACTCAAATCCAACTTTCTCTCTGCTGCTTTTTTGCATTTCTTACTAGCAGAGAAACAAACAAGAGCTGGTGGAATCCTGAGAGATGTCAGTACAGAATAAATCATATTATGTTAGATATTCAGTAGAGTATTCATCACTAATAGTTTTATAACAGTCCTTTATATGCATGCCTGATTTTGGATTATTGGCTGTTTGCCCTAAATAATATTAAATCAATGCTTTCTATTCTTTCTTAAACTGTGTGAACAAAACAAACCCTCTGGATATAAACCTGATTAACAATGAAGCTGTCACACAAACACACAATGGAAATCAGCTCAAATTCATTTCCATATTTACATTTCTCCTCATACTGCTGTCTAAACAAAGCTGGTTCTTTGAAAACACCCCTAGAATAAATAGACTGAACAATTAACTGATGGAGAAAATAATATTATAAATAATGAGAAACGAATATTCCTTAACCCTCCTGCTGTCTTCATTTACAGGCACCAAAAAATATTGTTTTCTTGTCTGAAAAAAATCCCAAAATTCTGCAAAAAAATTCCCCAAATTTCTGAAAATTTGCAAAACCTTCAGGAAGAAAATTCCAATAATTCTTTAAAAGTTTCCCTTAAAAGTTTTATTTTTTTTAAAAAAATCCCCCAAATTTGGCAAGAAAATTCTTGTAAATATGTTCAAAAAATTTACCCAAAAATGTTGAAAATGTGGAAGTTTCACTGTAAAAATCTATTTTTTTTCCACATTTTCAAACTTTAAAACGGGTCAATTTGACCCACAGGACGACACGAGGGTTAACGAAAACGTTCATTAGTTACTGTGAATGTGCAGAAAATGCAGAAATACATGTAAATAAAGCTTCAAATCATTTGAAAATGTCTTTATACAATGAAATATGATGGTAATCCTGTTTCCATAGTTATCACTTTTGGAGTTCAAATCTGTGATTCAAGCCTCTTGAGCCCAAAATTAGTTTGAGAACAGACAACAGCATGGATGTGCACGTATTTCTGTAGATATACTGGATATCAGTATATGTTGACTCTGCGTCGTTATTAAATTATGACATGAAGACGACTGTGAAAGGTGTTTTTCTGTAATAAAAATGCTGATATTTTTATTGCTCTGTTTGTGTTTTGGAAAGATAAGATAAGATAAAGATAAAGTTCTTTATTTCTCCCCACTCCAGGGGAAATTTACATTGTTACAGCAGCTTTATTTACAATATATACAAGGGTGGCAAAATTTTTTAACAGAAAAAATAAAAATAAAGTTTAAAAGTGCAGAGATGTGCAGTGCAAGAATGTCAGTGCAAATTTTGTGGTTTGGGGTGGTAATGATATAGTCCAGTTTATGTTAACATCAGCCAGTGATGCTGATGTTGTAAAGTCTTATAGCAGATGGGATGAAGGACCTGCGATAGCGCTCTTTCTTGCAGGGTGGATGTCTCAGTCTGCTGCTGAAGGAGCTGCTTAAAGACCCCACAGTGTCATGCAGTGGGTGAGAGGGATTGTCCATGATGGATGTGAGCTTTGCCAACATCCTCCTCTCACCCACCTCCTCTATGGAGTCCAGGGAACAGTCCAGGACAGAACCAGCCCTCCTGACCAGTCTGTTTAGTCTCTTTCTGTCCCTTTCAGTGCTCCCTGCTCCCCAGCAGACCACTGCATAGAAAATAGCAGACGCTACCACAGAGTCGTAGAATGTCCGGAGCAGAGTCCTGCACACTCCAAAGTGTCTGCTGAACGAAGTAGATGTGTCTCTTTTTGTTAAATCCAATCACTCTGCTCAGCTCGCTCTTCTGTCTATCGTACTTTTCAACCTTGCAGCTTATTGCACATTCTTTGTGGCTGGAAAACCTCTTTTAAAGGCTCACGATGCCTCAGCCGCTGTAAACTATTGACTTCTGAATGCATTACTTGGATGTTTCTGCTTGAATGACTTTTATAATACACAGAATAGTATGCAAATGAATACGCCAGCCATCCCTGTGAGTAGATATGCATAAAACGATGCAGGCAGGCTTTTTTCTTTTGGCAGACGTGACCAAACGGAGATGAGAGAGGCTACGGCTGGAATTAGAGAACAAACGTGGCCCTCTGTCACAGCTTAATTTATTTTCTTAATGTACTGCACACAAAGGATTAAATCAGAGGATGTACTGGAGCAACAAATCAAAACTGGATTAGACACTTAAGCTGAAAACATAATGCAACAGAAACTAATCAAAACTCAAAAACCACTGTGCAGTTTTACAATATGCTACACTCCCCCTGGGGAAACTACTGGAAACTGAAAAGTTACATTAATTGCAGCGGACATTGAGATATGTCTCCCATCAGGTATTGATCTCAACCAGGGGAGTCAAACTCATCTTAGTTCAGGTGCAACATTCAACCCAATTTGATCTGAAGGGGGCCGAACCAGTAAAATCATAACATAATAACCTATAAATAACCACAACTCCTAATCTTTCCTTTGTTTTAGTGAGAAAAAAAACAAATTCTGAATATGTTCACATTTAAGGAGTTATCTTTTTTGCTAAACATCATGAACAACCTGGAATTTCTTAAGAAAAGTAAGTTCAAATTCAACAACATTCAGCCTCAGTTTATCATTTCCACATTACAACTTCCAGATCACAGAGTGTCTACAAAGGAACACAACATTTAGTCATCTGGAACTGAACCAGAGAGGAATTTACTTTATGATCAAAATGACAAAAAAGGACAATAACAAGACAAAATATTACAAAAATGAGATGGAAAATGAAAAAAAAGAGACAACACAAAACAGAACAAAAGAGACAAAAAAATTAACAAAAAAGTTACAAAGCGACAAAAAATGGGCAAAACAAGACAAAAAAATTACACAAATGTCAAGACCAAAAATGACAAAAGTGAAACAAAATGACAAAAAAGTCGATAAACGGCACAAGCGAGACAAAAAACAAAAAATGACGTAAACGATGCACAAAACAACAAATAAAGGAAAACATAAAATGATAAAAATAAGACAAAAAACACAAGTGAGAAAAAAAGGAAACACAAAATGAGAAGCAAAATGACAAAAGAATGAGACAAATGACAAAAGTCACAAAAAACAACAAAAGCACGACAAAAATGACAAAAATGAGACACAAAAGAACAATAAATCTAGTGTTTTATTTTATGATCAAAACAACTTGTCATGGTCTAGAAATTATTTTTAATTTATAGTTTTACTAATTTACAATCTGCAGTTAATGTCTTCTCTGGAATTTTTACACTTTGAGGGCCGGATTGGACCCTCTGGAGGACTGGTTTAGGCCCACAGGCCGCATGTTGGACACCCCTGATCTAAATTTTATCTTTCCCTAGTCAAGGTCACATTAACTGCATTGTCACAACTTACACTCCATCATTGTTAATCGCTGTCTGCCACGTTCTTTTGTCGTTGTTGTAAATGCAGCCAGTCATTTTCTTAACGCCTTTAGTTATTTAAAACCGGAGAACGTTTACTCTGGGCTTTATCTGGCAGCTGACGAGGCCAATTAAGACTCCATCCTTGTGGGTCAGACGTGTCCTTTTTGTCTGATTTATAGCAGCTGTTGTGAAGCTCTCAAGAACCCGCCTTGAAAGTTTACAAAAATAGCAGCTCCCTGTTTCCACAAATACCCCCCGTAACGCATGGCTGCTCCAGAGACAGCCGGGGTTCATCGGGTTTGACGTCGTGTAACATCCCATCTCCAAATTCATCTCCACTGAGAAGAATCCAAAGAGTATCAGGGAAACAGAGTGAAATGGAGCAGATGACGTGTCGGGGTGGTGGAGATGAAATGTTCTTAGTCATCGTTGATTCTTCTTGTCATTCTGTGTTCAGTTTTGGTGTTTTTTATTGGGTTGCTTCGGTTTGTTTTGACCAATTAGTGCGTGTGATTATATAAATACCTGCTAAAACGGAGTGTTTGTCAGATTCAGCTGCACTGTGCCATTAATGATATTTGTCTCAATAAATTAAACATGTGCAGTAGAGTTTCTTCTTTTCTCTATATTAGATTTAAACTAGTCAGTCCTCTGTAACTTAATGAGCGGACATCATTTTAGAAGCCTTATTCAGACAGCTTCAGAGAGCACCAGGGGATCTGGGAGTGTGGTGGACCTCCTTCCTGTCTGTCTTCATCCACTCGTTTTCAGCTGGTGAACCCAGTTGTGTTTCTGCTGCTGAATCCATCCTCCTGCCTCCACCCCTCTCTGTGTTTATCAGTCTGTTGGAGAGAGAGAGAGAGAGTTCAGAACGGTTCAGTGATTTTCTGCCCGTCCAAATGATTGCTGAGATGCTGCTGTCCTATTAAGGCTTGTCAGCGGGGGTATTAGGAGTTTTCTTCCGGCATGTCAATACTCTACAGACTTAAAAAAGAAAATAAAAAGCAGATAGATTCTATGACACAGACAGTGACAGTTCCTGTATCAGATTACACTACGATAAGTGAGTTTGTAGCTGTCAGCCCAATGTTTGGACAAACTGGATGGATGGATGGATGGACTATAGATAGATAGACGGACGGACGGACGGATGGATGGATGATGAACTCCAGATAGATAGATGGAAGATGGATGGAGGATGGATGGACTATGGATGGATGGATGGATGATGGACTATAGATAGATAGATAGATGGAAGATGGATGGAGGATGGATGGACTATGGATGGATGGATGGATGATGGACTATAGATAGATAGATAGATGGATGGATAAGAATGTGCAGATCGTGCTGATTGAAGAACTAGCAATAAGGTGAAATGCTAGTATTTGCAAAAAAGGTGCAAAAAATGTTGGTATTTACAATGAAATAGAGTATTACAGTAGTACAAAACACAATAAAACACTCTATTTTAAAAGTAGAAAATGGTGCTATGTGAAAATAAAGCTAATAATAACACTGGGCATGTGGGAGGCGTGTTTTTGGATGGGATTAATGGTTTATTATTGGCTGAGTTGAGTCAACTCATTGCAATAATCTTAAAAGTCCGTTCCATTCTGATCACAGATTAGGCCGACCAAAAAAAACAACCCGACAGCCGCACGAGAGACATGTCAAACAGCGACTTTCACACGTCTTTGAACGCACAGACTCAACTCCACAGAGCCGAGTCGTCCTTCTCATGAACTGACAGCACTGAGTCAGCATGTATCAGAGGTTTCTAACTGTCGGAGTCGATCCTCGTCTCTATCCACAGCCTCCATTCCCACTTCCATACACTCTCTCTCTGCTCTGAGTTTGCTGTACGTCTCCTCCTGCCTCCAGGCTACTCTCTCTCTGACTCACTCACCCTCTCCATGTCTCCTGCCTCCTTCCACTTCTAATCATCTTCTCCCTCCTCTGTGCAGCTGGCATGAAGCTAACAGCACTGAAACAAAGTCCAGACAGCACTACACCTGCTGGATCTGTCAGAACTCCAGACTCACACCTGAGCAGACACACATATACACAAACCGACCGACGTTATCCCGCCTGAACGCCTTCACAGCTTCCTGGAGTAACTTCATACGCAGGTATCGACATCCTGAGGACGGCTCCCTCTGCCCATTTAGTAATTGAATTATTTGATCTTGAATGGGCTTGATGTAAAGAAAGAGTGCCTCGGCTTCACCTGGCTCTCTGGAGTCTCTGGGGTCTGTGAAGTGCTGCTTTAGCTTCTAGACCAGGTATGTCCAACTCATCTTAGTTCAGGTTCCACATTCAGTCCAGTCTGATCTCCAGTGGGCCAGACCAGTAAAACCACAGTGTAATAACCAATAAATAACCACAACTCCTAATGGTTCCTTTGTTTTAGTGCAAAAAAGTACATTCTAAAATTATCTTTTTACAAAACATCATGAACAACCTGAACTGTTTTAAGAAAAATCTGTTCAATTTCAGAAACATGCAGCCTCAGTTTATCATTTCCACATTACAACTCCCAGATCAGAGTGTCTACAAAGGAACACAACATTTAGTCATCCTGAACTGAACAATGCAGTATTTTTACTTTATGATCAAAGCAACAAAATCAGACAAAAAAAGACCAAAAAACATCAAAAACAAGACACAAAACGACAAAAAAATAGACAAACAATGCAAGCAAGAAGTCACAAAGTGACAAAAAGGACAAATGGCAAAAAATAAATTAAAAAAAAGACACAAAACAAGAAAAAATGAGAAACAAAGCCATAAAAACATGAAACAAATGACAAAAATCTGACAAAAAACAAGACAAAATATTACAAAAATGTGACACAAAATGACAAAAAATGAGAAACAGCCACAAAAACATGAGACAAATGACAAAAATCAGACAGTAAAAGACAAAAAAGCAACAAAAACAAGACAAAATATTACAAAAATGAGACACACAATGACAAAAGAACAATAAACAATCTAGTATTTTACTTTCTGATCTAAACAACTTGTCATGGTCAAGAAATGATTTTAAATTTATAGTTTTACTAATTTACAATCTGCAGTTAATGTCTTCTCTGGAATTTTTACACTTTGAGGACCGGATTGGACCCTCTGGAGGACCACTTTTGGCCCACGGGCCTCATGTTGGACACCCCTGTTGTAGACGCAGCAGACAGGAGGAGGCTGTTTTTCAGATCACCTGAGTCGACCAGGAGGGACAAGACGGGAAGTGTGGCTGAAGTCCAGACAGTTTTCTGAGTTGTATGAAAAAGAGATTCAGACGTTTACAGGAGAGGAAGGAAGCTGGGATGATGTATTATAGGAGAGGAGAACAAATAAAAGAGATGACTCCATGAATGATGCATGGCTTTCTCTCTTCATTAGACTCTTCTGGGCAATTTGATTATGCAGGTAAACATACAGGCTGTATGAGACAGAGATGAAATGGGATAGAGAGAATGGAAGAGAGGAGATAAGAGGGGAGGAAGTTGTTGTTTTATGTTTGGGAATAGATTGGATTCCTGGGTAAGAGGGTGAGAGAGGAGTGTTTTTGGTGTGTGAGTGTGTGAGTGCCGATAAGCAGGACGGCGGGAGGGGAAGTTAAGCTCAACTGCAAAACTCAGAAAATGTGAGAGGCTCCGAAGGAGGTTTTCTACACTGAAAAGTTGATAGCAGTTCTGAAATGCCACTACTCTCCCTGCTGCTGCTGTCAGCATGTTTCTACTTCACCATCTTGCCCTCATTCAGAAGGAAATGACAGGGCTTCTATTATCCTGATAAAGGCCAGCCTCTCCTGGCTCTCCACTCGTTCTGCCGGCTGCCGGTGGCTACAGTGACTCAGGTCGGATGTTGTTCTGCAGTAAAGGGGCATCGGGAGTGTGGAGGGATTTGTAGGAAGCTTGTCAAAGAGCTGAAGTGTGCCAGGCTGTCTGTCTCCAGCATCTCTGGCTTCTGACAACAAGTCTGCCCAGAGAGGCGATATTTGTCCTGTCATGTGTGTGTGTACGAGAGCTGAGAAGCATGTGTGTGTTGTGTCTGCTGTTGTCAGTTGTGGGCGATGTGTCTTTTGTGGTTCTCGGTAATAAAGCCATTAATCACGTTCTCTGTTTGCCACAAACTCGCTGTGAGACGTCTCACTCTGTCCTCTGAGATGCAGCAGCAGATGCAGTGAACCGGAGGGGAACGGAAACCATCCAGCCTGCTGACAGCTGTGTGTCTATGAACACATGCATGTATGTAAATACATCCTGTGATATTAAAATAAAAGGATGAATCCCTGTTCAGGCAGCAGAATAGTGTCATGGTTTGATATCCAAAGTAGTCTTCATGTCTGATCTACATAATGAAGTGATGTGTTCAATGTAGTTACTGAGTTGTTGTTCTTTGGAGGTATTTTCACTGTTTTCAGACACGTTTTTAAAGATCTTCTCAACTTTGCTGTCCTCGCTAGTCGGATATGCTAATCAATAATACTTTGTTAATGTACAACACCCATTAAGTGTCGTATTTATAATGTTCAGGCCAGTTTGAGCTTTCCGCATTCGTGTGCACAAAGACAGTCACATTCTCCCTTATATTGAGCACAGAAATGACAAAAATAAGACAAAATATGATGCAAGTGAGAAACAAAACAACAAAACAGACAAACAACGAATAAAGCAAAACACAAAATGACAAAAACAAGAAAAAAACAGCAAATAAATTAGACAAATTACAACAATCTGATAAAAAAGACAAAAAACAAAAATGAGACAAAATGTTACAAAAATGAGACACAAAATGACAAAAGAACAATGAACAATCTACTATTTTACTTTATGATCCAAACAACTTGTCATGGTCTAGAAATGATTTTAAATTTATAGTTTTACTAATTTACAATCTGCAGTTAATGTCTTCTCTGGAATTTTTACACTTTGAGGGCCGGATTGGACCCTCTGGAGGACCACTTTTGGCCCACGGGCCTCATGTTGGACACCCCTGTAGAAGCTGAAGTGTTTCCACACATCTGCTTATCTGCTTTTAGATTAGAAGGAGTTGTTCGGATCTCACGGCGAGGTGGGTGGCTTCTTAGTTCCACATTATTTAGAACCGTCTGTTACTTTAATTAACAGATTTAAATAATCAAAATTTGGATGTTTGTGAATCAATTCAGATTCAACCACGTCTGAATCACGATGCATCTAAGAATCTGAAATTTCCAGCGTCCGTCTGCTTTTAAAGGTCCACCCTATGTGGTTCTAAGGGGGAACAGTAACAGCAGCACATAGAAACATCAGGATGCAAAGTCATGCATGAGTCACCACAGTAACTAATGTGCTCTTACTTAGCCATCAGTCCCCTTTAGCTGATGTCAGCTGTTTCTGCACAGCTCAATGGTCATACATAAGCAATGAGAGGCTGTCGATCATTTCACATTATGGGTTATTGAAGAGGTGGCTGATGGTGATGGGAATTTAGACGTAGCAGGCTTCATGTTTCCTCTCAGAAGTTTCCTTTGACTGCCCCTGAACCATCCTGCATGCTGGGAGCTGGCAGGGCCGGCGCTGTAAATCTGCACATAGGAGTTCACTTATTTTACCCATATGTTTTAGCCTAATAAAAAAGCTTTGGTCTTCTTTCTTTTTTCTTTTTTTTTTTTTTTTTTTACTCAATTATACAGGCACGCATGATAAATAGGGTTGTGTCAGTGTAAAGATAGCTTTAAGCCACAGGTAATAAACTTAAATGTATGGCCTCCCTTCACGTTATATCATCGTAATAGAAATGTAAAAGCTTTCGAATATCTCATTTATCTTTGTTCCGTTCACTTATGCATGTGCACCGTATTGATTTAAGAGTGCTGTCTTTGCAGAATTTCTATGCATTCTTTAATGAAACACTTAAATTCCTGCACTTTTCTCCTGCCCTTCCTCTTCCTGCTATACCGCCCTCACTGCTTCAGTCTCTGCTCGTCATTATTGCTCCTCTGTTCCCATATAGCGAGCATATCCTCACCCCTCAGCTCTACACACTCATTTCTTCACTGTCCAGTCCCTCCAGGATTTCATGGCATTTTTCCAGATTGTTGCGGTTGAAAATGCCTGAATTCGCAGCAGCTTTTCTAAAAAATTGCAATGTTTTAAGCTTATTTGTTGCGATGAAAGTGAGGCAGACAGTGACAGTTGCTCAAAAGTTGCATTTTTTCGGCTTTTAGAACATATTTCAACATTTAAATTGACAATATTTATTCCAAAATGAATTCTTTAATGCTCCAACCCATTTCCACCAGCTGGCATACCACAGTGGGAAATTAGCAGCAGCCAGATACTGGTTTAACAGGAAGTGGTTGGTAGATTTAAGGCACTAAGTGATCATTTACTATTGAATGAATCACATTTGGACATATCTGTCAGTGGCTTAGAAAGTTAATTTTACTTCCTGGCACACACGTGTTCACACACTCACAGCTTGTCACATCAATTAACAGGAAAAACATTCAGAGAGCAGTCCTCCACCAACACTGTTCATTACCTGACCGTGCGTTGAGCTCAGGCGTGTGTTCTGCATGTGTACATTATGTACCAATACTGAATCATGTGACCTAAATATGTAGTGGACGGCGGGAATTGATGGGACTCAGAAACACCCCCACAATTTAATCAGTTGTTCCTTGTATCATTTCTGATTGATAAGTCCTGATAAGTCCACAGCGGTGGATTTGTAGTAGAATCGCAGTCATGTGATCATCAGCAGGCCGCTGAGATAGCGTTCACTTGTTGTCATGGTTACCATGCCGCTACCTCAATGGGAAATCCTTAACAAATCCATGGATCCAGACTATAAGCCACATCACTGCCAAAATCTAATCACTTGGTCCTTGTGTCACTTCTGACCTTCCCTGAAAATTTCATCCAAATCCTTTAGTCAGTTTTTGAGTGATGTTGCTAACAGAGGAATGATTCACATACGCCAATCGTCCCATAACTTCACTGTGTTCCTTGGTGGAATAATGAATCTAACTTCCCTTCATTCTTTCAGAGCTCCAACAGATCTGGATCAACAGCTTCCATCATGGTGATCTGTCTGGTCTGTGGTTCACTTCTTTCAGACGTTCTCCTGATATGTTTGATGGTAGAAAAGTGTTTATCAATCAATGATTTTTTTTTTGTATTCCACCATAATATTGCACGGGTGTAAACACTTTACTTCCGCTTTAGTGAGAAACATCAGGGAATTAATTGTTTTGCACAGTCTTCAGCAGTAATTTTTGGTTGGCAAATGAGAGACATTAGAATGGGACATGTCTGCAAAAACAAAGAAGTGAATTTGGTGACGTACGTGCATTACGTTTGCGCTGGGTTCTGCTGTGATTGGTGGAACTCATGGGAGGCGTGACAAAATTGCGGAAAAGTTGCGGTGATTGGACAAAATTGCAGGGTCGCGCAGAATTCAAGAAGATTGGTTGAATTCGCGCATTCACAACATGGCGAATTCCTGGAGGGACCGACTGTTTGATCGTCTTGTCAGGCTCTTCTGTTCTTTAAATTCTCCCACACGTTGTCCTCCATCTGTTTCCTGTTCACTTAATTTTTTGCCTCTAAACAAAGTGATGACGAGCCCAGATTAAAAGTTAGAGTTTTTGTCTGTTTTCTTTCCTCTAGACTTGAACTTTCAGTACTTCTGGAAGTGGAGTGCGTTCGAGGACTACCTGCTCTTCTGCTTCGGCTTCACCGTGCTGTGTGCAGTGGTGACGCTGCTGCTGCTGGACTCGGCTGTGTTCGTGGAGACTCTGGGCTCGCTGGCTCTCATGTTCGAGGCCATGCTAGGACTCCCGCAGCTGCTGCAGAACTTCGACAACCGCTCCACCAAAGGCATGAGGTACGTCACGCTGCGAGGTCAGCCACAGCTCTGCAGAAAGCTCACAAATACCAAGACACACTCCCAAACCGCCGTAAAGTTCTCACTAACACCACATGGAAAGTCCACTCATTAACCTTAATGCTCAAGGAAGTGGAGTCATTTATATTCTCATGAATAAAATATGCTAATAAGGTCATTTATAGTCATTAGAGTCGACATGAAAGAGAAAACACCACGTCAAAGAGTGGATTAATGCAGAGGATGAGCCTTCCACAGTTACACAACAGTTATCTTTGTTTTTTTGTTGACATTAATAAATCAAATATCAGTGACACCGATTTAACTGAGATTAAGAAAGATTAACTTTGCATTTAGTCCTTCCTCTCAGACCGAATGTTTAAACTGCTATAATAGTGGAGAATTAGATAGATTAAGATGATGGTAATATGTTAAAATTACAGCTTATCTCCCCCATAAAGTCTATTAAATAACTCAACAAATCCCTCCCAAGAATTGTTATTGATAATAGATGCTGCACTCATGTTTCCCAGGGATTAGACTGCACCCACTTTAAATTCAAGGTCATCCTGAATCAGGAGGGAGATGGAAGGAGGCAAACAAAACCCTTAGCTTGCATTACAAATGCTTTTTTTTCTGTTAAGATTATGTTGGAGTGTGTAAAAGGTCAATGTGTATACTGATTAGGCTCTCAGGTAGACGACTGTGAGATCAATTACACCCCTAATGGCACAGAACCTCATGCTAATTATGGTCATTATTTTCTCATTGTGTCTCTCATCTCTTATCAGTGCAAAACCTATGCATAGTGTGTGTGTGTGTGTGTGTGTGTGTGTGTGTGTGTGTGTGTGTGTGTGTGTGTGTGTGTGTGTGTGTGTGTCGCTGTGTGTGTGTGGTTGTTCAGACGTATGTACAAGCTCTGCTGGTCACTCATCTTTTCAACAAAAAAATACTTTTCTTCTCCAGGAAATACTCCCATCGCTTATCGCCAGTAGGCATTCAGGAAGTATAAGTTTGCGTGCACACCGAGGGATTGTGTTGAGAAGAGGAAAGGCTAAAATTAGGAAGTTGCAGTGACGTCAGCTGGAAGTACCGACTCTCCCTGGGGTTGACTTTGTTTTCCATGTCTAGATTCGAGATTCTTTCTCCCACAAATGCACAATAGTCACGCATATTTATGTATGTCAGTATGCTTCCACTTTTCATTTCATTTTTGATAATTCTGATGATTGTTTTCCTCCAGTAATTATTCGCTTCATTAAATGTTCATCTCAATCTCAAGAAGCTCAAACTGACATCAACAAATTGCTTGTTTTCTTTAACCAGCATTCCCGAAGCTGAAAGAATCTCAGTTTATTCTCACACATAGTGTGTTTGGGGATGTTTGCCATTGCTTGAACAGGACTAACATTCTTCAGAGCTTTGAACTAAACACTGACCCAGCATCAGCATGCAGATGTTTAGCTAGTATGTTCACCATGTTAACTGTAGCTGGCATGTAAACATGATCATATTTAGTATAGGAGAGTTTAACACATTAACTGAATGCTCGGTTGTCAGTGATGGAAGTGGAAATGTAAACACAGAAACTGCCACAGTTATTTCTGAGCTTGATATTGAAGTCTTCAGATGTTTTTAATCACTTCATCCACTCCAGCCCTTGTTTTAGCTTTACTTATTTCATTTTTGAAGGTAAAATTCACTAGTATACCATCAGTTTTAGGAAACACCTGACGCTTTAGAAATCTGGGCTACAGTTTGATTTTTGGAGATATCCTCTTCTCATCATCTAAATTTTATAAATCCTCCATCAGTGTTGTGTCTGAGAGTGCTCTTCTTTGTTGACTTTCTGAAATATAGAATTAGCAGACCAAGCGACAGGTGACAGAGGTGTTATCTGCTGTATATATTCCCCACATCTTCATTGTATCTCTCCACTTCCTCCGTAAGTCACTGCATGTTTTGTTTTGTTTTACTTTTTTAATTAGCTTCCTCCACTTATTTTATCTGATGTCACTAAAGACGAGAAATATGTCTTTTTTAAGTGAAGCAGTAGTGTACTTGTGATTTAAACCACATCTAACACAACATCTGGGTTCATATCTTCCTGTGAGTGTCTATTCTGTTCAGAATGAATCTCACACAAGAGGTTAAACATGCAGAGATGCCACATTAGGTCTTTGAGGTCATTAGTTCCCTAAATTCTGCCACCAAAAAACCAACAAGACATAAAAGTTTGTCTCTATTCCATACAAAATACATGCTGCACAATACTAGACAGCTTTTTTTGTAGAAAATAGCTTCCGCTGGACTATTTTTCTAACTTCTCTATTAATCCCAGTGGACCAATTGCACAGATGACCCTGCTGGCTGGAAAAACCAGCCTAATCAGCACTTGTTTTAGATGTTCTGACCTTCGTCATGTTTAATTAAGGACTCTCCAATTTGCCCATTTAAGCTCGAACCTACTGGTTTGACGATGCGGCTCCGAGTCAGCACTTCCTCCCATGTGAAACAGTTAGTTGTTGTTCTGTCAGATCCCCCTGAGCCCTATTACTGAGGCCTGATGCTGGCTGTATGGATCCGACCACTCCTCTTTTCCAGGTCGTCCAAATGATCTCCTTCCAGACAGATGCATGAAAAGCAGAGCAGAGAGGGGGATAGCTGAGGCACAGACAGGCATGTTCAATCACAATCAGTGCAATTACTCTGCTGACATGTGTGCATGTTTGTGCACATACATTTACACTCAAAGCAATACTCCGGGGAAATTTGAGGAAGAGGCAGAGTGGTGATGGAAAGATGCAGTGAAAGAAAAGAAGACAGGATGAGGTGCAGAAAATCGTGACTGATGAGATAAAGAAATATACGATGGCAGGTTTAATGAATCATATATATATATATATATATATATATATATATATATATATATATATATATATATATATATATATATATATATATATATATATATATAAAAATGAGATCTTAATTTTACTTTGAAGTATGAATGAATCCAATCTCATTGCATGTTTGTCCATATTAAATGCATACAGTCTAGTCTTTAAAAAGTATGAACCCCCAGGACTATTCAGCAAAAGCTTATTAGAGTCAGAAGTTAGAAACCTGTAGTCCAATCAGACGAAGGTTAGAGCACTTTGAAATGTAAAACAATCAATCTTTGATGTTGGAGGTAATTTGAGATGAAAAAGAAAGATTCAGCAGGTAAAAGTTCACCAGGAGTTTATTAACCAGTGAGAGGTGAAGGTTTGTAGAAAGGAAAGTGGTCATTTCGTGGTGAGTGTAGCGTCCCAGGGAGGGTCTGGGTGGAGGTTGGAGGACTGACTGGAGAAAGGCTGACCGAAGTAGGAGATGGTAAGCTGACAGGTGAGGAGGACATCCAGGAGCTTGGCTGGCAGGAAGACGTGGTAAATGGTGTAGCTGATGAACTTATAGCAAGAAGAGACTGAGATTCTGAGGCATAGGAAGGAAAGAGTTTTGATACATGATGAACAAGTTGACTTAGACTGGCATCGGCCAACCGAACACTCTGATTAAGGTTGACGTGTCGTACAAAGGTTTAAATATCAAAGAGCTGTGATTGGTTATGTAGGTGAAAAGGCATCGACAACAAACAGGAAGTAAACAAGCCAACACTAAGAAACAAGGAAAGGCAGGCCAGGATCATGATGGAAGCTTCTGCTAATGTGAACTCTAACCAGAAATAGCTGACTTGAACAGAGTTATGAAGAAATCTCAGCGAGAAATGAGAGATTTAGATATTAATGCATTTATAATTAGAGGCAGTGTGGTTTTGTGGTTTTTCTTCTTAGAAGTGCTCTGGTGATTCACTCCAAAGGCACAGCACAGATGGCTCAGTGAGGTAGAAACAACCTCAGAGTGAGAAGTGAAGGGTTAACAGAACCACTGGAGAGAGGTGACAGCTCTGTTAGTGAGTCTAAAGGTGTCTCCAACAACATCAGTGTTCACCTGAAGCTTGCTAAAGAGTTCCTTGACAGAGGACTTCCACCAATTAAAATGTACTCTGGAGTTCATTGAAAACAAACCCGACCTGTTATCTAAGATCACTTATTTGAGCTTGAATAAGGATCCATCCATCCATCCATCCATCCATCCATCCATCCACCCACCCACCCACCCACCCACCCACCCATCCATCCACCCACCCACCCACCCATCCATCCATCCATCCATCCATCCATCCATCCATCCATCCATGTTCTTCCTCTTATCCGGTGTTGGGTCATGGAGACAGCAGATGAAGCAGGTCATTCCAGATGTTCCTCCTCCCAGCGACACTTTCCAGCTCTTCCTGGGGGATCCCCAGGCATTTCCAGGCAGGTGAGATATATAATCCCTCCAGAGGGTTCTGGGTCTACCCCGGGGTCTCCTCCCAGGCGGACATGTTCAGAAAACCTCCAAAGAAAGTCTCCCTGGAGGATCTGAATCAGATGTCCAAACCACCTCAGCTGGTTCCTTTAGAGGTGGAGGATCAGCAGCTCTACTCTGAGCTCCCTCCAGATGTCTGAGCTTCTCCCCCTATCTCTAAGGCTGAGCCCAGACACCCTATGGAGGAAGCTCATTTCAGACGCTTGTATCCATGATCTCCTTCTTTGGGTCACTACCCAGAGCTCATGACCATAGGTGAGGGTTGGAACGTAGATGGATGATAAACTGAGAGCTTCTTCTTACGACTCAGCTCTCTCTTCACCACGACGGTTCGGTACAACACCCACATTACTGCTGACGCCACCAATCCTCCTGTCCATCTCTAGCTCCATTCTCCCATCACTCGTGAACAAGATCCTGAGATACTTGAACTCCTTCGCTTGGGGAAGCAACTCCCCCCAACCCAGAGGGAGCAATCCACCGGTTTCCATCAGAGAACCATCTCCTTGGACTTGGAGGTGCTGATCCACATCCCCACCACCTTCACTCCTCTGACGTGGTTCCTAATAAATCAGTGACACAAAACCAGCCAGACTTTCTTTGCTGTGGATTGAGTGAACCAATCTGCGGCTTGAATTCACTCTTTTACACATTCCCATGTAATTTCTATGATTATATATTTGAAAAATGAAGAGTAAAGCTGTTTCTTACTGTTTATTAAACAGTGGTTTTCTGGAATTGCCAGGTTTAGATGTGACAGCGTTTGGTGGTTGAGTGAAAGCACTCATTACTCAGGTGGGTGCTGCACCTGAAATGTAAAATCTGCTTCTATAAACAATGTGTTTGTGAGTGATTACTCAGCGCTCTGCTCGGCTGCCTGAGGCTGCCTGTTTTTCTCTTCCCTCTCATTAAACTTTATCTGTTTTGCCTGCTGTCCCATTCTCCTCTCCTAGCTCTGCACCAAAGCTGCCAACCTTCACAATGTCACCCGGTGACGGTGGAGGAGACGCTGGCGATGGCACAGCGACTGCTGCAGCGACTAAAGTGTACACACAAATACAGTTCCATTCTTTAGACCAGGGGAGTCAAACTCATCTTAGTTCAGGTTCCACATTCAGCCTAATCTGATCTCCAGTGGACCGGACCAGTAAAATCACAGCATAAAAACATATAAATGTTCCCATTTAATCTTAACTTTTTACAAAACATTATGAACAACCTGAAATTTCTTAAGAAATATAAGCTTCAGTTTATCATTTACACATTAGTTTGGGTGTCTACAAAGATACAAAAGTAGTCTCAGGTATCTGAAACTGAACAATATATGATCAAAACAACAAAAACCAGACAAAAGACAAAAAAGACAAAAGATTACAAAATGAGACACAAAATGACAAAAGCGAGAAACAAAATCACTAATAAAACTAACTAAACTAACTAACTAAACGAGAAAAACAACGCAAAACAGAGACAAAATATTTTGACAAAAAAGTTACAAAGCGACAAAAAGATGGACAAATGACACAAATGAGACAAAAAAATGACAAAAGCGGGAAGCAAAACAACAAAAAATACACAAACGAATAAAGCAAAACACAAAATGACAAAAATCAGACAAAAAAACAACAAAAACGAGAAAATATTACAAAAATGAGACACAAAATGCCAAAAGAACAATGAACAATCTAGCATTTTACTTTATGATCCAAACAACATGTCATGGTCTAGAAATTATTTTAAATTTATAGTTTTACTACTATTGGCCCACGGGCCTCATGTTGGACACCCCTGCTTTAGGACTAATCTCTTTATGAACACTGGTTACGTACGACTTTGAGAAGAAAGCATGCACCTAATGTCAGTGATGGAAGTGGAAGAGTTCATAGAGGAAACTGAGTGATGTTGACATGTTGTACTTAAATAATTCAATCTTTCTGCTGCATATTCACCATAAATGGCTTCATATATTAAAACATGTCAAAAGCTATTCCAAATATTTAATAATATGACTCAAAAACACCATATTTTACAGCACGGGTTCAAAAGAACGGTTGAAAGGATCATTAATTCTCGTGTTTTTCAGAGGTTTCAGCCACAGGCTCATTCAGTAACGATGTGCATCATCAGTTTCTAAGACTTCTGTATTTTTCTATCAAATGTCCTGTCGGTGGGTGGCCGCTGCTATCATAGATTCTGAGTACATCTCAGGTGAGCAGGGTCTGTATTACATCCCAGAGGTTTAGAGTGTCAAGGTGAAGGTTCTGGCTGGAATGACTTTAAGGTAAATAGAAATGTGAAACCACCATTAAGCTGCTGGGAGGACCTGGTAACAGAACCATCTATTAATTCTTAAACAGCGCAACCCTGAACTGAAAGCAAGAAACGAGCAGTCAGTGGTGAATCTGAAGAGAACGGCATAAAAGAGGCTGAATATGCAGCACAAATGGGGCAGGTCTGGTATATAATAGTGTTCTGTAGTCCGTTATGTGTCGGCAGTTTGTCACATTTATGATGATAAAGAACAGAAAACTGAACTGAAAAAGACATAAAAGCAAACTGTCTAAAGCAGGGGTGTCCAACATGAGGCCTCTGGGCCAAAAGTGGTCCTCCAGATGGTCCAATCCGGCCCTCAAAGTGTAAAAATTCCAGAGAAGACATTAACTGCAGATTGTAAATTAGTAAAACTATAAATTTAAAATAATGTCTAGACCATGACAAGTTGTTTTGGTCAGAAAGTAAAATACTAGATTGTTCATTGTTCTTTTGTAATTTTGTGTCTCATTTTTGTAATATTTTGTCTTGTTTTTGGTGTTTTTGTCTGACTTTTGATGTTTGTCTCATGTTTTTGTTGTTTTGTTTCTTGTTTTTGTCTTTTTTGTCTCGTTTGTGCCATTTTTGCCAAATTTTTTATCTGTTTTGTGTTGTTTGTCTCATTTTTTGTCATTTGTTTCTCGCTTTTATCATTTTGTGTCTCATTTTTGTAATATTTTGTTAGATAATTCCTTAAATTTGAACTGTTCTGCCTTAAAGCAAAGGGAAAAAATGGAGCTGTGGTTATTTATTTCTAGATTATTATGCTGTGGTTTTACTGGTCCGGTCCACTGGAGATCAGGTTGGGCTGAACATGGAACCTGAACTAAGATGAGTTTGACACACCTCATCTAAACCCACCAATGCACACTCCAGTACTTAATGTTCTATAATATTTTCTCAGGGTTAGTTTTGGACTTCCACATTGTGTGATCTGTACACTGATAAACCAGAACATTAAAACCACTGACAGGTGACATAGATTATCTCATTCTAACACAGCGTTTTGTTGGGAAACCGTGAGTTTGAGCATTCATATGGACATTACTTTGACACTCACCAGCCGTTCCTATAATGAATAGAAAAGCTGAACAGCGAGTTGAAATATTATCATACCAGCAGCATGGCAAAGTTCAAATCATAAGAGGTGTCATTTTCTTTCTAATCATGTGAAATGTGTTATGAAATGCTGATATAAATGAAACAGCGCAGCTCCATATTCTGCAGATGTAAGAGGACTTGTTCAGCAAAAATCAAGAATTGCAATATGATTTTTTATTTTTTTTGCATAGTGTTTAGCTCTAGTAAATAGGTTTTGTTCATCTTCAACTTCATGCAAAGAGCAGCAAACAGAAACGTACCTAAATTCAGTCTTTTTTTAGTCGGTGTGATCAATCCTTTTCTTTTTAAATACCACCAGCTCTCCTCTCCTCAGTTTTTCTCAGTACTCGACAGGTCGGTTTTTCCGGTGGTCTTGGAGAACTTGTCACAGATTCAGGTTGTCTTCCATCTCATTGTGTAATTACAGACTGACCTGATGATGTGGAGTTCAGGGCTCTGTGGGGGCCACGCCATCTGTTAGTGCAGGTGTCAAACTCAACTTAGTTCAGGTTCCAAATTCAGCCCAATTTCATCTCCAGTGTCCCGGACCAATGAAATCACAGCATAATAACCAATAAAAAATAACCATAACTCCAAATGTTTCCCTTTAAGTGCTAAAACGTTCACATTTAAGGAATTATCTTACAAAATATTACAAAAATGAGACACAAAATGACAAAAGCAAGAAAGAAAATGACAAAAAAAATTAGACAAGGGACACAAAACAAAACAAAAAAGACAAAACATTTGACAAAAATGTTACAAAGGGTCAATAAAAATGAACAAACGACAAAAATGAGATAAAAAATTACATAAATGACACAAACGAGGCAAAACAATCACAAAAACGAGAAACAAAATGACAAAAACATGAGACAAGTGTCAAAAGTTAGACAAAAAAAGACAAAAAACAACAAAAACAAGACAAAATATTATAAAAATGAGACATGACAAAAAATTTAACAAAAAATATACAAAACAATGAATAAAGCAAAACACAAAATGACAAAAATGAGACAAAAAACACAAGCGAGACAAAAAGGAAACACAAGACGACAAAAATGAGAAACAAAACAACAAAAATATGAGACAAATGACAAAAGTCAGACAAAAAAAGACATAAAAACAAGACAAAATGTTACAAAAATGAGACACAAAATGACAAAAGAACAATGCGCAATCTAGTATTTTGCTTTCTGATCAAAACAGCTTGTCATGTTCTAGAAATGATTTTAAATTTATAGTTTTATTAATTTACAATCTGCAGTTAATGTCTTCTCTGGAATTTTTACACTTTGAGGGCCAGATTGGACCCTCTGGAGGACCGCTTTATGCCCGCGGGCCTCATGTTGGACACCCCTGTGTTAGAGGATAGTTGTCTTGGACTGACTGGATGTTTGTGGTTTTCTCATCCTGTAGAATCCCTAATATTGTGTTACAGATAGGAATCTAAAGTGCTTAAATGTTTGCACAGATCTCATTTTCAAGTGTTCCATCAACTCCCTTTGTTGACTGTTAATGAAAATATGTAATTAGATATATCTGTTTTATGTTTTTGTCTACAAAAGCATAGTTTTTTCATTGTGTTGATCAGCAGCAACACAGTAATCCCATCCCAGCCCTGTGTGACTAAAGAGGCTCATAAATGAGTGCGTTGCATTTCTTTGTAGCCTTGCATAAGATGCTTTTCTGTAGCTTTCTATAGTCACAGCTGACCTTTAGTTTGAGCAGCAGAGCTCTGACAAATAGAGCATTGTTTTAGATTACATAAGATTAGAGCTACAGCAGATCCTGTACATTAAATCACCAACAGGCCAGCTCATCAGTCCTGTCCTGTTTACATACTCCACAGAAGCATCTAGAATATCCTGAGGCAAACTCTGCAGTGTTCCTTCTTCTCCTTCCTCCCCTCCGCTTCATTTTGCGAAGTAGAATCCATCTTTTTCTGGCAGGTTGGGAACTTTTCGGTGTTTGCCTGTGTGCGATCGATCAACATGCATAATTCATAATTAGTGGGCTAAGAGCAGCTCGGCTTCTCTCTCTCTGGGCCCTTTGATTCCCGTCTCTCTCTATCTGCAGCCCTGCTGCTAAATCACGCCACGCACACCCGTGTGTGTAGGCACACGTGTTCTCACACACATCACATCACCATGTGTGCACACACTGCCCAAATGCACACGTGTGTTTGCTCTGAAAAGAGATGAAGAGGTTTTGAAGCTCCTGGAAGCTTTAAACATCGACTCCTGCTGCTTAAGTTTGCCTCCCTTCATAGAGCTGTGTATCTGTATTATCAACCCCCTCTGGAGACTCTTTAAGTCTCACAGACAAAGTGAGATTCCCACTCAAAGTTTAAAGCCTGCACCGGGTTTAATTTGTGAGCGTCTGCCTATTTATCTCCACAGCAGCAGTGGAAAATAAGCTGTGTGTCCACTGAGAGAGTGAGGGAACATTTGGGCTTTTAGTCATTTCAAATTCTCCAGCAAATTCTGACAAATCTACCTGCTCCAAACCCAGTTACTTCAGAAAGATTTACAAATGTTTGTGCAACAAACTAGTATATTCAGTGTGACTCACCCATCAGAAAAAACAGAGGCTTATTTAAATGACTATAGTGTTGTAGGATTTATTTCACACTGTTTCTGTTTGACTTTGACTTCACTTTCACATTTGGACTGCAGTCACGAAATCGCTCTCTGTGGATGGAAGAAACTTTCAGCCCTCAGTTCTTTATCCCAGCATCCATCCATCCATCCATCTATCCATCCATCCATCCATCTAGCCGTCCATCTAGCCGTCCATCTAGCCGTCCCTTGGGCAGTGGTTGAGGTGAAAGACAGAATGCTGGGACAAAAAAATAACAAGACAGCAGCTGATGGGAGGAGAGGCAGAGACAGGAATGAAGATTTAGAAGCAGATTGAAGGAGGTTGAAGAGAAGCAAAGTGGTGGAAGGTGTGAGGAATGATGATAGAAAGAGACAGATTAGTACACAGACTAATCAACAGAGCAGCTGGAGTAGGAAGATGAGGGCACTGGAGGTCAAAAGACAATAAATAGACCTAACAGAATCCCTTTTCTAATGAAGTGTGGCTGCTGCAGTAAATCAGTCTACGGCAATAATATGATCTTTTTAACCTTTTTACTGTTACAAGTGTTATGTGGCTGTATCAGTACATTTAATGAAAACTGCTTGGTGTATTTTAGAAAGGCGTACCAGTGATACAGATTGGGCTGTTAGAATCTAACATTGAAGATCTACAGACACGGCCACAGCAAATCATACTGGATATGGTAGCTTTGATTATAGTATTTGTTTAGCATTTCTGTGGAGGGAATGATCAGTTGTTTAGTCAACAACAGAAAACAGTCTGCCAGTTTGAAGATCTAACTAGCTGCTGTGGTTGTGTGGTGTTAGGAAAAATAGTGTTGGACATCTCTGCAGGATACAGTTTAATGTATATCCAGTGAGTTTATGTAGTTTCTGAGTCATCCAGGTCCCGATGATCCTAGGAGCTTCAGTAAAAGCAACTAGACTTCTCTTTTGGTTTCTTGAAGCTGTTTTGCCTCTCATCCAAGAGGCTTTTCAGCAACGGGGACGCAAATGCCTCAAGGTGTGACAGATGATAAAACCAGGTATCCCAACAACAACAATAATGATTGGTGAGGGTAACTACATGTGAAACTCCCCATCAGTCAGGCTCTGGAATGAGAGGTCAAATGTCTTCAAAAAAGCTAGTTGTTTTTTTCTTAACCAAAGCTCCTACGAATCGTTTACTGAAGCGACAGTTAAAGATCAAAAGGTTGGATGGAGGATTGCTGTGCAGCATATCTGACTTTTGCACCAAAAATGCTGTCATTTGTGTTTTGTGAAGTCGTACAGCATGCCGTCTTTTTGTTCCATCATATTTTACTGTAAGTCTCGCAGAAGTGTAATTGATTCCAGCAGCTGTAGAAGACTTTAGAAGTGAATCTCTGTATCGTATAAGATTCTGTTTCACAAAGTGACATTTAAAGATGCTCCGGGCGACTTTACAGATATTTGGGACGTGAAATCAGTAAATTACATAAAACGCAGGCATGTCCTTTTCATTTTTTCCTTCATCTCTCTCCCTGTGTCTGTCTTTCTAAATGTCACTCAGCCATGTTTCCTGCAGCTCTGTTCGACTCCAGCCGCTCAGAGGAGCTAATAACTGCCCTGACACAACTCGTTCAATACGAACCACAATTACTGCACCGCAATCACACAGGCCAATCACACTCCCCCCGTCCTCTCACTTTCTCCCTCCATCTCCCCCCTGGTGTCCTGTCGCTCTGCAGCTTTCAGGGTGGCTTCATTTCTCACCCCCTCGCCTCATCCATCTGTCATTATTTTGCTTTAACCTCCATCCTCCCGGCATTCCCTGTCCTTCCTTGGAGCACCCAGTTAACGGTTTCACCCTTTCCCTCTCTCATCTTGGGCCTCTTAGCTCAGGTGAAGGTGTCAGGTCAGCAGTAATCGATGTGGGACTTGTCCAGGATGAGCTGAATGTCTGTTTGTTTATGTGTGTGTGTGTGTGTGTGTGTGTGTGTGTGCTTAAAGAATGTTCAGCTTCATTTTGTGGATTTTCTGCTTCCATTTCGAAGTGTTTTTGTCCAGTTTAACACGCTCTGGTGATGCACACTGATGCGTGTGTGTGACAGAGGCAGTCAGTCAGTTGGTATTCAATCAATACCATAATCACTCCTCCTCCCCTCGGACGCTCAGAGCCCCACTCAGGACCAAGTTCAACTGTTTGTTCTGTGTGTCTTTCATCAGTGAGCCCCACCTTTAACGGTACAACATGAGACTAGCATGACAAACAGGCTGGAAGTGTGTGTGTCTGGTGTTTTGTGTCCATTCCCATGCTCTGCTGCAGAGACTCCTTTTGTACAGATGACCCACCCTCCTTAATTACGTTGTTAATGACTCGTCCTTATTAATGATGTCTGCCATCTCCCAAGCAAAGAAATTATCCACAGGGGGGAGTGGAGAGTTTGGCTGGGTGACGGCAGAAAGGGAGGTGAGGTGAGGCAAAGCCAGAAAACCAGAGGATGATGAAGAACAAACAGCGGTTTCTCGGCTGCAGAGGACAGAAAAGACGTTGTTTAGAAATAAATCAGGTGAAGTGCGGTGAGATTTTTATGCAACAATTCAACCACCAGGGTCTCTTAATGGTCTATTCAGAGTCGTTCTAGGCAGGTAATCTGGGTAACACCCCAGGCAGCTATTCCACGCTAACGAGATCAAGCTGCTGTCTGAATGAACGGAGAGAGAGAGAGAGCGATAACTGCAACCTCAGTGGTCACCGGGACAGAAAACTCACCAGTCAAATTTGATATTAAAAAAAAAAAAGAAACACAGAGGAAGTTTGGAATCTTTGCCCCAAAATAAGGTTTATAGCAGGGGTGTCAAACTCATTTTAGCTCAGGGCCACATCCACCCCAATTTGATCTGAAGTGTGCCATAATAACCTTTAAATAACCACAACTCCACGTTTTGCCTTTGTCCATCCATCCATTATCTATACACCTCTTAATCCTCACTAGGGTCATGGGGGGGCTGGAGTCTATCCCAGCTGACTCGGGTGAAGGCAGGGGACACCCTAGACAGGTCACCAGTCTGTCACAGGGCTACATACAGAGACAAACAATCACTCTCACATTCACACCTACGGGCAATTTAGAATGATCAATTAACCTCAGCATATTTTTGGACTGTGGGAGGAAGCCGGAGTACCCGGAGAGAACCCACGCATGCACAGGGAGAACATGCAAACTCCATGCAGAAAGATCCCGGGAAAGCCGGGACGTGAACCAGGGACCTTCTAGCTGCAAGGTGAAAGTGCTAACCACTACACCACTGTGCAGCCCCGTTTTGCCTTTGTTTTAGTGCAAAAAAAAAAGTAGATTCTGAAAATGTTCATATGTAAGGAATTATCTTTTTACAAAACATTATGAACAACCTGAAATTTCTTAAGAAAATGAATTGATTTTGAACAATATTATTCCTCACTTTATCATTTCCACATTACAACTTCCAGATCACAGTGTCTACAAAGGAACACAACATTTAGTCATCTGGAACTGAACCATAGAGGATTTTACTTAAAAACGATAAAAGTCAGACAAAAAATAACAAAAACAAGACAAGATATGACAAAAAATGAGACACAAAATGACAAAAACGAGACAAAAACAACAAAATATTACAAAAATAAGACAAAACGACAAAAACAAAAAATGAGACAAGACATGAAACAAAACAACAAGGAGACAAAGCACCAAAAACATGGACAAACAACAAAACTGAGACAAAAAATGACAAAAGCGAGAAACAAAATGGCAAAAAAATAGACAACACAAGCGAGACAAAAAGGAATCACAAAACAACAAAAATGAGAAACAAAATGACAAAAATATGAGACAAAAGTCAGACAAAAAAGACAGAAAACAACAAAAACAAGACAAAATATTACAAAAACAAGACACAAAACGACAAAAAACAAAGCAATCTAGTATTGTACTTTCTGATCCAAACAACTTGTCATGGTCTAGAAATGATTTTAAATTTATAGTTTTACTAATTTACAATCTGCAGTTAATGTCTTCTCTGGAATTTTTACACTTTGAGGGCCGGATTGGACCCTCTGCAGGACCGCTTTTGGCCCACGGGCCTCATGTTGGACACCCCTGATTGAAAGCTTTAACATTTTACTCTGTCTAGGTTGGCAGGTAGGATTATAGTAACTTCCACCAGCCTCACCCCTTAAATTATTGAGCAGTGTGTTATTCAGCGGTCCGTTAGAAATCTGTCTGATGATTCTTTGAACTCTTAGTACGAGCTAATGACCTTATTTATTATTATATTATCATTATATTTACTCACACCCTGTAAATGCGACTGCAGCGGCTTTTTGTGCAAAAGTGAACCAGCCTCGCCTGAAGAAGACGCAGGATTTCAATCCAAAGCTGGAACGAGTCCAAATGTTAGATTTTAAATAACAATTCATAAAAAGCTTCTTCCCTATAAGGTCCAACTGATCCTCCACCTTGAATTTAAACCTCAGGCTATTTCCAAAATTCCCAAAGGCTGACCAAGGAGCGTTATTTTGGAGTCTCACTGATGTCTTCTGCTCCCCTAACAATTTAGACTTTTGGGGTTTGATTGAACTGCTCCAAAAATAAAAAGAATTTCAAATCGTCCTGCTTTTACTTCTCTGTCTCTCTCTCTGAGCTGCCAGAGGTTCTCAGGGAAAATGCTCGCTTTTCTGTTCCACTGAAGGCATTTTTCTTCAGAAAGTACCCTTCGTTGAACTTCACATTTCTCGTTTCATCTCTGTCTTCATCATTTCCTTTCACTGTGGCACTTTTTTCTTTCCTCTGCTGCCCCAATCAGCTGTCATCTTCACTTTTATTGTCTCTGCCTTTGCTCTGCTCGTCTCTTTTGTCATTATTTATGAAGACTTTCACGCACTGCTGCTGTGAACCATGACAAAAACAAATAATAACGGTGTAGTTTACAGGAGAGAAACAACCTGTGCAGAGGTAAGTTTACATAAAAATAAATAAGTAATCATTATAGTAGTTATAATATGAATGATAATAATACCACTATGCAATTATATTTTCTCTGCTGGACCTGATAAATGAGACAGAAAACCAGCTGAGGATTAATGTGAGAAAGCCTTTTGCACAGCTAACCATAGACCAGGAGTGTTAAACTCATCTTAGTCCAGGTTCCACATTCAGCCCAATTTGATCTCCAGTGTGCCGGACCAGTAAAACCACAGCATAAAAACATATACATAACCACGAATCCAAATTCTTCCTTTGTTTTTTTTTTTTGCAAAAAAAGTACATTCTGAAAATGTTCACATTTAAGGAATTATCTTTTTACAAAACATTATAAACAACCTGAAATTTCTCAAGAAAAATAAGTGCAATTTCAAAACATTATGCCTCCGTTTGTCATTTACACATTAGTGTGAGTGTCTACAAAGATACAAAACATTTAGTCTTAGTTATCTGGAACTGAACAATCTAGTATTTTACTTTATGATCAAAATGACTAAAATCAGACAAAAAAACAACAAAAAAAGACAAAATATTACAGAAATGAGACACATAACGACAAAAGTGAGACAAATGACACAAAACAAAACAAAAAAGGAAAAAAATTAGACAAAAAAGTTACAAAGCTACAAAAAATGGACATAATGACAAAAATGAGACAAAAAATGACGAAAGTAAGAAACAAAACAACAAAAAAAATCAATGTTTTGTTTTGTGTTGTCTCATTTTTTTGTCATTTTTTTCTTGCTTTTGTTATTTTGTGCGTCCTTTTGGTCATTTTGTGTTTTTTTGGTCTTGCTTATGTTGTTTGTCCATTGTTCTGTCACTTTGTAATGTATGTCTAATTTTCTGTCTCTTCTTTGTTTTGCTTCGTGTCGTTTGTCTCATTTTGTCTGTTTTTTTCTCGGTTTTGTCGTTTTGTGTCTTGTTTTTTGTAATATTTTGTCTTGTTTTTGGTGGGGTATTTTTTTGTCTTTTTTGCCTGACTTTTGTTGTTTTGATCATAAAGTAAAATACTATATTTTTCAGTTCCAGATACCTGTGATTATAATTTCCAGTTGTGGTTGTTTATAGGTTAAGTCTCCAGAGAAAATGGAGGCACTGATGGATTCTAACACTGAAAGCAAGTTTGTCATCTGAGCTCAGTGTTCACTCCTCTGTTTTTATAAATGTCCCGTCTATTTCCTGGACCGTGTGTAGAAACAGGACAGTAATAAAGAAAAGATTCACCCTCGGCTGAACTCGTGTTTTCATAGGGATGTGCATCTGAACGCTGTTGGAAGCAGAGCTACAGCTGATGAGAAAACGCTGCCAGTGTTTTACGCTGGAAGTACTTCAAAACAAAATGCATTTTTGTAGAAACTGCATCATTTGTGCTTACGCAAGAAAATAATGACGCTGTGTAACAGCTGTGCAAGAAACACAAAAAGAGTCTTTTATGTCTATCTGGAGCTAATATAAGCCTCCTCCTTATCAAGAAAAACCAAGTAAGTTGCAGCAAACCATCTGAATGAACTAATTAAGAAGGTTTTTTATGGCTGATGAGTTCAGCTTTATTTATAAAATTAAGAATATCTTATTTTTTGCTTTCAAAGGCTGCATACTTGCTCTGAAGTCAGACTGAAATCTGAATTCTTGTCACTTTTTGTGGAAGGAAGTATAAACTATAATGCATAATATTACTTTTTTCAAAGCAGATAATCTAATTTTTGTCATATAACAGCATTCTTCTAGTGTCTGGGTAAGCGTGGGTCAGTCAGTTTAATCAGCGTCATTCAATTCAATTCAGTTTCATTTATATACTAGCAATTCATAACATGCAGTGAGTTATGGGAAGAGAGTTGAGGTTTGTCACAGATTAAGGTGAAGACCTCACAGTACTGAATTATAGAGAGAATCCCAACAAATCTAAATGATTCCCTTTGAGCCTCACTAAAGTTTACTAACCCTCCTGTTGTTTTCATTTACGCACCAAAAAATATTGTTTCCTTGTCTGAAAAAAATCCAAAAATTGAGCAAAAAAATTCCACAAATTTCTGAAAATTTGCAAAACCTTCAGGAAGAAAATTCCAACAATTCCTTAAAAGTTTCCCTTAAAAGTTTTATTTTTAAAAAATCCCCCAAATTTGGCAAGAAAATTCTTGTAGATATTTTCGAAAAATGAGTAAAAATTTTCCAAAAAATCCTAAAAATATCTAAAATGATTCCATATATATCAGTAAAACTTCTGATATTTTCTTTAAGAACATTCAGAAAAAAATCTACATTTTTATGAATGTTCTTAAAGAAACATTTTTTTAACATTTCTGTTTTTTCCACCAAAAGATGTTCAAAAATTTCCCCAAAATGTTGAAAATGTGGACATCAGAAGTTTCACTGTGAAAATGTATTTTTCTCCACATTTCAAACTTTAAAACGGGTCAATTTGACCCACAGGACGACACGAGTGTCGGTTGATCCCCAACAGTTAGTCGTTAGGTAAACTTCTGGGTGTATTAGTACAGATAGGATTGTGTATGTAAGTGTCCAGATGTGCAGCATTACATCCCATCCATCCTAACAGCTGTGGGTTGAGCTCCGATCATTCCACATCCTGTAGCTCTCCAGTGTTTTCAGCTGTTACTCACATTTCCGTACCGCTTGCATTGCCTGCATTTGGTACATTCGTAGATATTTTAGGTAATATTGCCCTCATTTCTCTGCTGTTTCTGTGGAAGGGCAGGCTTGTTTGCCACTAATGTTTCAGCTCCTCGTCGGGGCCTGAAGGGAGCCCAGGGGCGAGCTGGATGTGACTCTGCAAGGGGAGCTGAAGGATAGTGCAGGACTGCTGTCATTAGGCTGCCTCTACCCCAACACACACTCAAGCATCCACAGGAAACTCACTGAGCTCTGCTCCTCGTTCGCTCTCGCTCTGGTGGTTTCCAGATAAATGCTGTCCTCTGCAGCCTCTCTGTCTCTGTCCCTTCTCCCTCACCCTTGTCTGACCCATCCAGCATGTCCCACCGATGACTGATGGTTCTGCTCCGTTCCTTAGCCCGGTCAGCTCTCATAATAATAATAAAACACGAAAAAACATGTTACATTCATGCCTATTGGACTTCACTGACCAGAGAGCAGGAATAAGAATAGAGCGGGGAGAAGAGAGTCGGTGGCGTAGGAGTGAGGTGAGAACGTGAAGGGTAAGAGTTAAAGAATATGACAGCAAATGAGCCAAGAAGGCAGCAGAAAGAAGGAAGAGAGCATGAAAGAGAATCACAGGAAAGAGAAATAGATTAAACAGGATAGAAAATGATGAGTGGAGGAGAACATGATACCAGAGATTCCTTTCTCTTCTCTGTCTGATGCTTTTTGTAAAGTTTCAGAGAAGTTCTTCGGGGTACAGAGTTGGGATCAGACCTAGTGTCCTCTATAAAGCCTTTTTCTCAGGTCTAGTGTCCTCTGTAAAGCCTTTTTCTCAGGTCTAGTGTCCTCTGTAAAGCCTTTTTCTCAGGTCTAGTGTCTTCTATAAAGCCTTTTTCTCAGGCCTAGTGTCCTCTATAAAGCCTTTTTCTCAGGTCTAGTGTCCTCTGTAAAGCCTTTTTCTCAGGTCTAGTGTCCTCTGTAAAGCCTTTTTCTCAGGTCTAGTGTCCTCTGTGAAGCCTTTTTCTCAGGTCTAGTGTCTTCTATAAAGCCTTTTTCTCAGGTCTAGTGTCCTCTGTAAAGCCTTTTTCTCAGGTCTAGTGTCCTCTGTGAAGCCTTTTTCTCAGGTCTAGTGTCCTCTATAAAGCCTTTTTCTCAGGTCTAGTGTCCTCTGTAAAGCCTTTTTCTCAGGTCTAGTGTCCTCTGTAAAGCCTTTTTCTCAGGTCTAGTGTCCTCTGTGAAGCCTTTTTCTCAGGTCTAGTGTCTTCTATAAAGCCTTTTTCTCAGGTCTAGTGTCCTCTGTAAAGCCTTTTTCTCAGGTCTAGTGTCCTCTGTGAAGCCTTTTTCTCAGGTCTAGTGTCTTCTATAAAGCCTTTTTCTCAGGTCTAGTGTCTTCTATAAAGCCTTTTTCTCAGGCCTAGTGTCCTCTATAAAGCCTTTTTCTCAGGTCTAGTGTCCTCTATAAAGCCTTTTTCTCAGGTCTAGTGTCCTCTATAAAGCCTTTTTCTCAGGTCTAGTGTACTCTGTAAAGCCTTTTTCTCAGGTCTAGTGTCCTCTGTAAAGCCTTTTTCTCAGGTCTAGTGTCCTCTGTGAAGCCTTTTTCTCAGGTCTAGTGTCTTCTATAAAGCCTTTTTCTCAGGTCTAGTGTACTCTGTAAAGCCTTTTTCTCAGGTCTAGTGTCCTCTGTAAAGCCTTTTTCTCAGGTCTAGTGTCCTCTGTGAAGCCTTTTTCTCAGGTCTAGTGTCCTCTATAAAGCCTTTTTCTCAGGTCTAGTGTCCTCTGTAAAGCCTTTTTCTCAGGTCTAGTGTCCTCTGTGAAGCCTTTTTCTCAGACCTAGTGTCCTCTGTAAAGCCTTTTTCTCAGGTCTAGTGTCCTCTGTGAAGCCTTTTTCTCAGGTCTAGTGTCCTCTGTAAAGCCTTTTTCTCAGGTCTAGTGTCCTCTGTGAAGCCTTTTTCTCAGGTCTAGTGTCCTCTGTAAAGCCTTTTTCTCAGGTCTAGTGTCCTCTGTAAAGCCTTTTTCTCAGGTCTAGTGTCCTCTGTGAAGCCTTTTTCTCAGGTCTAGTGTCTTCTATAAAGCCTTTTTCTCAGGTCTAGTGTCTTCTATAAAGCCTTTTTCTCAGGCCTAGTGTCCTCTATAAAGCCTTTTTCTCAGGTCTAGTGTCCTCTATAAAGCCTTTTTCTCAGGTCTAGTGTCCTCTATAAAGCCTTTTTCTCAGGTCTAGTGTACTCTGTAAAGCCTTTTTCTCAGGTCTAGTGTCCTCTGTAAAGCCTTTTTCTCAGGTCTAGTGTCCTCTGTGAAGCCTTTTTCTCAGGTCTAGTGTCCTCTATAAAGCCTTTTTCTCAGGTCTAGTGTACTCTGTAAAGCCTTTTTCTCAGGTCTAGTGTCCTCTGTAAAGCCTTTTTCTCAGGTCTAGTGTCCTCTGTGAAGCCTTTTTCTCAGGTCTAGTGTCTTCTATAAAGCCTTTTTCTCAGGCCTAGTGTCCTCTATAAAGCCTTTTTCTCAGGTCTAGTGTCCTCTATAAAGCCTTTTTCTCAGGTCTAGTGTCCTCTATAAAGCCTTTTTCTCAGGTCTAGTGTACTCTGTAAAGCCTTTTTCTCAGGTCTAGTGTCCTCTGTAAAGCCTTTTTCTCAGGTCTAGTGTCCTCTGTGAAGCCTTTTTCTCAGGTCTAGTGTCTTCTATAAAGCCTTTTTCTCAGGCCTAGTGTCCTCTGTAAAGTCTCTTTTTAGGCCCCGTGTCTCTCAGATCGTCTTTGTGTGCATCTTTCTCTATATTGGTCTGATCGGTCTGTTGATGGATTTTTCTCAGCCTCCCCTGCTGTTTATTGGACAGCAGCTACTTGGTCAAAAACAAACCAAAAATAATCTGTTAAATACTTTCAAATGAGGGAAGAAGTCATATCTGGTAGACTGTTACAACTTTATTTTTAGTGTGTTTCCTTTGCTTTGGGTTTTGGAAGAACTTGGAAAGTGTTTGCTTCCCTTTAGCAGCTGACTGTGGTACCTAGCACCTCCAAAGTTCACTCGTACAATTCGTCTTCCTCGCTTAATCTGTACAAAATATATGTAAAAAATGACATGTTTGAGTCTAAAACTTTATGGGCCATCTCTTTACTAGGACTAGAAACTTCTTGTTCCTCTGCTTGCCTCACAGCCTCTCAATAAATGATGTACACATGAATTTCATCATCTCCCTGAGTCCACCAAGGTCTGTAGGGAGCCTCTGCAGACGCCCATTTGCAGCCAGAATTTGTGACTGCTTGGACACAAAGACTTCACATGCACCAGGAAAACAAACGCAGATGAAAACTTAGACTTACTTTATTAATCCCCAGAGAGAAATTCTGTTGTTACAGCAGCTGGATAGTCAACAAAGGGGTAAACAACAAGACAACACGGAATATTAGGGTAGAAGTGAAGGTAAAATAAAACGAAGTAAAGTAAGATGGAAAATATATATATATATATAGACAGAAAAATCAACAAAATGGCTTGGTAAGATTCCTTGAAATAAGATATGATATTTAGAATCTTGAGATCTCAAACTTAGCTGGGAGAACTTATTTTAAGCTCTATTTTACCAGGATTGTCAAGCTTAGGTGTCTTAAAATAAGCCGGACATGCTAAAAAAAAAATATAGCAGCTTTTCACTTAAAAATAGATTTTTGCTTTCATGTAACCTCCTAATCTGAGATGTTTTAACTCTCCTGTTGTCTTCATTTACAGGCAACAAAAAATATAGTTTCCTTGTTTGAAAAAAATCCAACAAATCAGCAAAAAAATTCCCCAAATTTCTGAAAATTTGCAAAACCTTCAGGAAGAAAATTCCAATAATTCCTTTAAAAATTCCCTTAGAAGTTTTATTTAAAAAAATAAAAATCCCCCAAATTTGGCAAGGAAATTCTTGTAAATATTTTCAAAAAATGAGTAAAAATCTTCCAAAAAAAATCCTAAAAATATCTAAAGTGATTCCATATATATCAGTAAAACTTCTAATATTTAAGAACATTCACAAAAAAATCAACCAAAATCCAGCGAATTTCAGTGGATTTTGGTTGATTTTTTTGAGAATGTTCTTAAGAAACATTTTTAACATTTCCTTTTTTCCACCAAAAAATGTTCAAAAACTTCCCAAAAATATTGAAAATGTGGACATCAGAAGTTTCACTGTGAAAATATATATTTTTTTTCCACATTTTCAAACTCTAAACCGGGTCAATTTTGACCCGCAGGACGACACAAGGGTTAAACTTATTTTGAGTTTTCTTGTAAAATTCAACTCAAAACAAGATAATTTTAAGATTGTTTGACTTAACAAGATATTTAAGATGCATTGTCTTAAAACAAGTCCCTCCATCTGCTGAAATGTCACTTGTTAAGTGAATTTATCTTAAATCAAGTGGGATGAGACATTTTGACTAAAAATAGGACAAATAGACTTGGTAAGATTCAGACTTTTTGCAGTGTGTGTACGGTGGTTTAATCAGCAGGCAGACTGATAGAGTCCTTTTGTGATCTGCCAGACGCAGATGCATTGAAAAGTCTTACAAGAACAAACAGCTTGTTTTTGTGGCCGGAGATTCTCTGTCATCCTCACCTATATAGTTAATCATTAAATGTGTTGAAATTGAAGACTTTGCTACCATGCTTTGGATATGCTTTCATTTGCACATGTACAAATGGAAAACAGTGGAAAGTACTAAGTTCTCCAGAAATCCTGTGCTGTGTCCATCCACTGTACATGTGAACGTTTACAGCCAGCCTTTCAGAAACATCCACTGGTTTCTCTGTGTTCGTTATGAAGGTTTCAGTGACCCGTCTGCCTGGGTGTGTGCACAGATGAATGGGCCATTGAGTTCTTTTAGTAGTTTTAGCTTAACAGATTAAACAAATGATATATATCCTGTTCATTTGTGAGGTTTACAGCTGCTGGTATGGAGAATTCAAAAAATCTGGCTAGCCTCTTCCCCTTGTTTCCAGTTTAGCTTCATGCTAAGCTAAGCTAAGCTAAGCTAATCGGCTACTGACTCCAGCTGCGTTAGCGTCCTCTAGCAGAATGCAGATGAGCCTCTTCCTCTAACTTGTGTCTCTTTGTGTCTCCGTGGCTGCAGTGTGAAGATGGTGCTGCTGTGGACGGCCGGTGACGTCTTCAAGACCACCTACTTTGTGATGAATGAAAGTCCGGCTCAGTTCTGGGTCTGCGGCTCCGTCCAGATCATGATCGATGTGTCCATCCTGCTGCAGGTGTTGCTTTACAACCAAGACTCACGGGTCAAACTGGGCTGACCTGTTAGGATGACTAGCGTACAAGCCAGAGCTTTTTTGTAAAAAATCTATTTTAGTAAGTATGAGGACTAGAAACCCTTTAAAAAAAATCTGCTGATAGAGATGTCAAGGCAGACGTTTAGTGCCAGAATATGGAGAAACCAAACCTCTTTTTAGTGTTTAGCCTTCAGAAGAGTATCTTGCAGAACCAGCCAAGTTACCTCCAAGTGCCATTATACCACCAATTTATACTTGAAAATGCTCGTTAGCATCTTTAATCAAGCCCTAAAAACTAAATTTCTTTGCCTTACGTATGATAAGGCAGCATTTAGGTGCATTTTAAATGTTTTGTACTATTTATTTTGTCTCTGTGAATGATTATGTGCACTCCTGAAGTGCAGTGGACATGGAAACTGTAAGAGGGAAGCATTATTCAGGTTGGCAGCAGATCTGTAACAACCAGCCCTGCACTGGAATCTGCTGCCTGACGGATGGATCTCCTCCTTCACACTCCTGCTTCACCGGACTGTTCTCCTGATACGTAGTGTGCTCGTCTGTGTGTGTTTGTGTTGGCATTCTTGCCTCTGTGTAGCTGGAATCGATTTTTGCCGTTGGCGTCCAGCGCTAAGCCAAAACCACAGAATGTACATCAGGTAATGGTAGCTGTGCAGGCCATCAATCTGCGGGTTTCCCCTCTGCTTTGTGGTGTGATTGACAAACAATCCAAGTTTCCCACAAAGTCTGCAAAGAACAGAGAAATAATACGAGCATGCTGCGACACTTTGCACTATACCTCAGTCACCAAATGTCTCGTAGACACCAAAGAACACATCAGACTTCAGGTCAGCTTTAGTTCTTAATGTGACGGTGTTACTGAATGTGTGGCTTTTTATCACACGTCATCCTCTGAGTACTGAGCTCTTTTTATTATTTCATTATGTGCTGATTTTCTCTTCTTTTACCACATTTTAGAAAATTGGAAAGACAGTCAGACGCTTTCTTTTTTTTTTACCTTGATCTTTTATTGAACACATTTCTGTATTACGCTCATCACCCGCTGACATTTCTGACTCCTCGGAAAGAAGCATTCTGTTTGAAAATGTATTAACAAAATGGCCCATTTTTCAAGCCCTTTCCAAGTGAGATTTGGTTAAGAAGAAAATGTACTTCAGGGCGCTGTATGGAGTTTTATGGGATATGTGAACCAAGCGTTACTGGGACTGAAACAGAACCAATAATTTATGGCATTAGTATGTGAGGATATTGGGCTGACAGACGTGCCACCAGTTCTGTGGAATATTTTGTTAAAAGGTGTGTGAACCTCTATTTATGCAAGGCAATAAAAAGAAAGCTTCACAAACACATTGTAGATCCCAGAGGTTTGAAGATACGAGGCATAAATCTCTTCTGTTCACTTTTTTCCCTCTTTGAATCTTCTTTCCGTGCAAAATCTCAAAATAAAACTGAACAGTGTTGAATTAGTAAAACCTTTTTAAAATTTTGCACTATAGTTCACACTTAAGTTATGTGTTTTAAACAACAGATAGAAAATAAATTAAACTGTAATTGTGCCACATGTAAAACACTCTGAACTTCATCATCTCATTAGGCCCTAATTAACTCGTTAGATCAGGGGTGTCAATCTCATCTTAGTTGAGTTATGTATGTTCTGAAAATGTTCACAATTAAGGAATTATCTTTTTACAAAACATCATGAACAACCTGAAAAACAACAAAAACAAGACAAACAACACACACGAGACAAGACACAAAACAACAAAAACGACGCAAAACAACAAAGAAGCAAAACAAAATGCTGAAAAATAAGACAAAAAACACAAGCGAGACAAAAAGGAAATAGAACTACAAAATCAAGAAACAAAATGACAAAAACATGAGACAAATGAAAAAAATCTGATAAAAAAGACAAAAAACAACAAAAACAAGACTAAATATTACACAATTAGGTACGAAGTGCCAAAAAAATGGACAACTGACACAATCGAGACAAAAAAAGACAGAATGATTAAAAATAAGACAAAAAACACAAGGGAGACAAAAAGGAAACAAAAAACGACAAAAACGAGAAACAAAACGACAAACGAGACTAATGACAAAAGTCAGACAAAAAACGAGACAAAATATTACAAAAATGAGACACAAAATGACAAAAGAACAATGAACAATCTAATATTTTACTTTATGATCCAAACAACTTGTCATGGTCTAGAAATGATTTTAAATTTATAGTTTTACTAATTTACAATCTGCAGTTAATGTCTTCTCTGGAATTTTTACACTTTGAGGGCCGGACTGGACCCTCTGGAGGACCACTTTTGGCCTGCGGACCGCATGTTGGACACCCCTGCATTAGAGTTTAATGAGATATCAAAATGGTTCCAGCTCGCAGTTTCCTCTGTCTTAAATGTCAGTAAAAAATGTCATTCAAGGGAAGCTGTGGAAGTCAAAACAAAATGAAAAACGTTCAAAGAAAACTGCACAGAAAGGAAAAGCAAAACCTTGACTTAACATCTGCTGCACAGAGTCATCAGAAGAAAACATCACCTGGAGCCTCTTCACAAAAGTCATCATCTGACACATGAAAAACAGCATCTGGATGAGCCGAGAATTCTGCAAACAGCTGCTGAGGACAGATGAAGTCACGAAAATGTGTTTGGAGAAGAAAGGTGCAGCATTTGATGAGAACTGTGTGTCAGTTGTTGGGAATGAAGGTGGAAATAGTCGACTTTCGGTGTGTCTGGCAGCCAGTGGCACAGATAGAGGAGGATTTGAGGAAGCAGCAGCCAAGTTGTGGATGTAGATGTCACACAGTCAGTGGAGAAAATGAAACCGTCTGGACCCTCATCCAAAGCAAAGCTCCAAATCCACACGGAATTAAACCTGCTACGTGAGCCAAAAAAGTTCAAATTCATCCAAACTTGAAGTCGACTGCAAGAAAAAGTGGCTGAAAAAGACTCTTATCCAGCATAGAAAATGAAACTGTGAAAGTGAAACTTCAGACGTACACATTTTCAACATTTTTTGGGAAATCTTAGAACTTTTTTTGTGGAAAAAAAGAAATGTTAAAAATGTTCTTAAAGAAAATATCAGAAGTTTTACTGATATATATGTAATTGCTTAAGATATTTTTCAGATTTTTTGGGGAAGATTTTTATTCATTTTTTGAAAATATTTACAATATTTACAATTATTTATTTATTTTTTTTATTTCTTGACAACTTTGGGGATTTTTTTTTAACTTTTAAGGGAAACTTTTCAGGAATTTTTGGAATTTTGTTCCTGAAGATTTTGCTAATTTTTATAAATTTGGGGGATTTTTTTGATGAATTTTTGCATTTTTTTCAGACGAGGGAACAATATTTTTTGGTGCCCATAAATGAGGACAACAAAAAGCAACTCAGGGAAACAAACATCTTTCAGTGCCCTAAAGGAAAGTCGAACTTTAAGCCATAAAACCCCATAAAATGCCATCCCCACTTCCTGATCCTCTTCCAACTGAATACTTTGGGTCCACTCCTTTAGTTTGATTAATTTTCATTTTATAGCAGGTTAAATAGCAGCAATCAAAGCTGGAAGTGTCGTCACTCAACCAGAAATGCTCCATTAGACGTAGGACAGTTTATGTAATGCCTGGGCAGCATGCTAATGTTTTACATTTCCTTCATCCTGCTGCGAGTTAAAGCATTGCTGAACTGCCGTTAGAGCCACTAGAAAAAGAGGTTATCAGCTGCGATGATGACTCAAGCAAAGTCATTTGCTCAAATCATCTTATTATCCGGCCTCCCACTTCATTTTGTTATCTGCAGTGTTTTCCACGTGGACATATCTCTGTCTAACACTGGGGGAAACATTACAGCTCATACAGAAACTTTATTCATCCTGTCCAGCCTCCCAAATGCAAAAAAAAAAAAAAAAAATCCACACATATCTAATTCAGAAGCTCTGTTTATAATTGAAACATTAATTTTAACATTATAGCCTTCAGGTGATTATGGTCCTTTCACCTGTTTCTTGATAGTTTCCTCTCACTAAACCACTGCAGGGTGAAACAAATGAGAAGCAGCAGCTGATCAGTAGTCAGAGCAGGTTTCTGTTTTACTTTCCCTCCTGTACGATTTAATTAAGTAATAAAATCATGTGTTTATTAAGTCTTTCAATCACCTTTTTGACTCAACAGCCTGTGTCCTTCTCCTAATCTCTGCCTGTATCATATTTAAATTAAACCCCGCAGTGCTTCTGGTTCAGCCTGCCAGGATACATGAACCATTTGTACAGATAGGGGCATTTCAGGAGAGCTGCTATAATACAGGCTGCTAGTTGTCAGTATTGCATTTTTGTGTATGCATGCATTCGTCCATATATCTTCCATCTGTTTGCCATGTAAGCTGTATGCGTCTTATCGTCTCTCTCCTGCATCCCACAGCAGTACTGCAGCTGCATTATTTCTGTTTTCTATATGTTCGTATCAGCAGATGTTAATCTTTATATTGTTTTCCCTCAGCAGCAGCTCAGAGCAGCGTCCTTCCAGGCTTTACTGGAACACTTGAGGCCCCTATAGACTTTTTCTCTCTCAAGGGCAGCTGGACAGATTAATGCACACGGTTTGGTTGACATTAGGGGGAATGTGTTGTTGTCTTATCGCTGCAGTGCTGATAAGAAACAGGTTCAAGACACACCGCATATTTCATTGTTTTGTCATGACATAAAATTTGAATTAACAATTGCAGCAATGAGCCAAATGTCTTGTGAGTTTTAGTTTCTGTTTAAATTTCCTTTCTTCGGATAATCCTTTAATCAAATGTAAGTGCTGCCAACTGTTCCTAATCAACGTATTTAGTTAAATGTCACTGTGACTTCTGTCATAAGATCTCTGAAAATGTACACTAGTGGCATCAAAAATGCAAACATTGCTAAGGAATGTTGCTGTCCAAACTGTTTTATTTTATGATGGCAAATGTATGTATGCAAAAATATTCATCATTTAATTTCCTGTTTCCTAATTTTACTGTGAAATGAATGGATGTCTTGGAGCATATGAAAAGGAAAAGATTTAACTCTGTAAGACCCAAATACAGAAAAAAAATGAGCAAAAAAAACAAACAACAAAAACTAATTTTTTATTTATGTGTATATATATATATATATATATATATATATATATATATATATATATATATATATATATATATATATATATATAATGCATTTTTGGTTTTTGCTCATATATTAAAGTATATGTATATTATATTTATAATTTATTATGTTATATATTTTATATTGTATATGTATATATTTAATATATTTTTTTACATTTTTATGTTTAAAACAAAAATACATATTTATATGTAAATATATTTTAGGGGGGGTTTTTTGCTCATTTTTTAAAGATATCTATGAAATAGTAAAAAAAAAAAAAAAAAAAAAAAAAACTGATGTTGTGTTTTTGCACCAGTGGGTTTTACGGGGTTAATACGGTAGTTCTGCAGCTTACAGCAGGATTTAAACAGGATTTCTTCCTAAAATCTGACCTGAAACCTCATGTGAACCTATTATTTTCCTTTCAGGTAACTGAGAATTATAAACCTGCATCACATACAGCTATAATGTGTTTTTCATTTCCTGTAGGTGAATCTTTTCTATAGAACAAGTGAAACTTCCCCTATCTTGCAGAACTGTGTCAGAAAAAAAAACTAAAACTTCTGACCTTGAAAAAATTCTTGTTCCTCACCAGGACACAAAGAGCATGACTCCATTTCAGGACTTAGCTGTGTACTATGAAGTCATACATCACTGTCAGCAAAGACTCAAATGTTTGATGCAATCAAACAAATAGGAGAGGAAAGCTTCAAAGTGTCTCGCTGTTGCTCCAGACTACGTGTCCGTCCACACAGCATCAGATAGCAGAAAAAATAAGCAGCACAATGTGGCTTTTAGCTGTTTTGACTCTATGAAGCTTACTAACCAAACCTGCACTGTTTGACTTCTGAGTGTTTCCCAAACTGAAATCCCACTCATGCAGTCACCATTTTCAGTGATGATGAGGTCATGTAAGCTGTTGCAGTATCTGGAGGCTCAAGATGTGACCTCCTTCTGTGAAATGATAGCGAAACCTCAACATCGATGGACCAGGAGACTATCTTAAAAAATAATAATGCAAGGAAAGTCTTTCTCTTGTGATGTTTTCTGATGAGGCCAAGAACTTTTTAAAGTAAACTCAGCATTGTTTAGGTCAGTTCTGGCTGATTGGAGCATGGACACGAGGGGTGTCCTGTGGTGCCTGAACCCGGACAGATCCTTTGGGCCCTGAGGTGCCTCCGAGGTTTGGGTTTGCTCCAACGCATCCAACAGATGATGGATCAGATTGGGGTCTTTGGAGTTTGGTGGCCTGAGCAGTGCTTTAGGACAGGGGAGTCAAACTCATCTTAGTTCAGGTTCCACATTCAGACCAATCTGATCTCCAATGGACCGAACCAGTAAAATCACAGCATAATAACCTATAAATAACCACAACTCCTAATGGTTCTTTTGGTTTAGTGCAAAAAAAGTACATTCCAAAAATGTTCACATTTAAGGAATTATCTTTTTACAAAACATCATGAACAACCTGAAATTTCTTAAGAAAAATAAGTTAAATTTCAACAGCATTCAGCCTTAGTTTATCATTTCCACATTACAACGTCCAGATCACAGAGTGTCTACAAAGGAACACAACATTTAGTCACAGCTACCTGGAACTGAATGATATAGCATTTTACTTTTTGATCAATTTGACAGAAGTCAGACAAAAAAAACAAGACCATATATTACAGAAATGAGACACAAAACGACAAATGAACAATGATTTATGATCAAAAGTACAAAAGATAAAAAGAAGACAAAATCTTACAAAAATGACACAAAATGACAAAAATGAGACAAACAATACAAAACAAAAAAAGAAAATTAGACAAAAAATTTTGACAAAAACAAAACAACAAAAAATGGACAACACAAATGAGACAAAGAAACACAAGTGCAACAAAAAGGAAACAACAACAAAAACGAGAAACAAAATGGCAGAAGTCAGACAACAAAAAAACAAGACAAAACAATACAAAATTGAGACACAAAACGACAAAAGAACAATCTAGTATTTTACTTTATGATCCAAACAACTTGTCATGGTCTAGAAATGATTTTAAATTTATAGTTTTACTAATTTACAATCTGCAGTTAATGTCTTCTCTGGAGTTTTTACACTTTGAGAGCCGGACTAGACCCTCTGGAGGGCCGCTTTTGGCCCACGGGCCGCATGTTGGACACCCCTGCTTTAGGCTCTTTGTTGCATTCCTCCAGCTGTTCCTGAGCAGTTTCTGCAGGGTGACGGCGTCCATCATCCTGCTGGGGGAATCTGCTGCCATGTTAAGGTCGGTGGTACAAAGAACATCTACGTGACTGCCGGGACTTTAGGTTTCTCAGCAGAACATCGTTTTCTAACAAGATGATCGATGTGATTCACTTCACCTGTCTGAGGTTTTAATGTCGTGGCTGATCGATGTGGAGAGCTGCGTGATGGGAAAACTTTAAATTCCTCTATTGGACAAGATCGAGCACCAAATAAGACCTGAAATTGATGATCCAGGCTGAGCTTGGAGTGTTCTGTTGCCGGTCACAGGAGGAGGAAATTGATGACTGGGGGTTAATTAAGACTTGTATGCCGCCAAGGCTTTAATCCCCTCCAGCTAATGCAACACCACACACACAGATGGCCACAACATTACAAGGTAAGACCCCTGACAGACAGTGTGGAGGGTAAAATATTCATCTGGATTCTTTAGATAATGGGAGACTATGGTTTATAGATGAGCTGTACAAGGACGAGGGGTGTGCTGCACCTAGTGGTTCGTCTCCTCACTTGGCTTTTACATGCATTAACCCTCGTGTCATCCTGCGAGTCAAAATTTACCCGGTTTGAAGTTTGAAAATGTGGTGTGAAAAAAAAAAATTCGCAGTGAAACTTCTGATGTCCACATTTTCAACATTTTTGGAAAATCTTTGAACATTTTTTGGTGGAAAAAAAAGAAATGTTAAAAATGTCTCTTAAGAACGTTTGCATAAAAATCAACCAAAATCCAGCAAATTTCACTTAATTTTGGTAGCTTTTTATGTGAATGTTCTTAAAGAAAATTTTACAAGTTTTACTGATATATATGTAATCACCTTAGATATTTTTAGGATTTTTTTGGAATTTTTTTCTCATTTTTTGCAAATATTTATAAGAATTTTCTTTTTTCAAATTTGGGGGATTATTTTAAAATAAAACTTTTAAGGGAAACTTTTAAGGAATTATTGGAATTTTCTTCCTAAAGGTTTTGCAAATTTTCAGAAATTTGGGGATTTTTTTTGCAGAATTTTTGGATTTTTTTTAGACAGGAAACAATATTTTTTTGGTGAAGACAACAGGAGGGTTAATAAAAAGTTGACTCCAAGTGCGGCTGGAGCTTTTCTGGAGACCTGACAGCAACACACTGGAGCTGTTTCATATATTCTATCTGTTCACTATACAAACTCGCCACTTTGCCTATGATATATTTAAAATATTTCACTGTAAATCTTTTTCATAATGGAGCTGTCTGGCTGCCTGCCATCGCCTACCATCCTGTCTTCCTGTCCACCCATCCATCAGCTGATCATCCAGCACGTCTGTCCATTCAGTGGCTTGTTTTAATGATGGATGAGGCGGGCTAAAATAGTCCACCTGTACATCATGTCTCTGATGCTGCTCTGCCCCGTCCTGTTGCATTAAATAATGATGGTGTGTCGTCATGCTGTGGGAGAAGGGAATGTGCACTTTTCATCTCCATTCAGCGTTCCAAACTTCTATTTATTTCTGTGAATGCCAGCCTTAGTGCACATCTGATAAATACTATTATAGTGATGTTGAAGCTCAACAAAAAAGGCAAATTGATCTTTTTAATTTCAACAGTCCACCTTTAAACTCTGTAAGCTTCACTACAAAGTCTCTTGTCATTTACTGGACTGATCTGTTCAAAGATGAATAAATAAAATTCAGAGGAGTTGTGTGACTGAGTAAAATCTGCAGTGCAGCAACATCGAGTCTCAGTAACCAGCAGCGTGAGAGGCTCTTGTAAAGCTTAAATGCTGCAAATCCACAGTAATAACTTGAAGTCTTTTAATATTTGAATCAAACTGAAGCTTCTGTTGTTTGGATTTTACTGGTTGGAAGGTATAAAGACGTTGTTTAGAGGTCTGTTAGTGAGCTGACATTCTTAAAGGAGGTCAGACAAATGGGATTCCTAGGGAGGTGGTAGAAATTTCCACCTTCAAACAGTATTCCTGCTATTGTGTTTCCTTATCTAGTCATTAACATGTAACGTTAGACCAGAGGTGTCAAACTCATCTTAGTTCAGGTTCCACATTCAGTCCAATTTGATCTCCAGTGGACTGGACCAGTAAAATCACAGCATAATAACCTATAAATAACCACAACTCCAAATTTTAAGCATAGGTATCTGGAACTGAACAATATAGTTTTTTACTTTATGATCAAACGACAGTCAGACAAAAAAGGAAAAAAAGATCCCACCAAAAGCAAGACAAAATATTCCAAAAACAAGACACAAAACGACAAACAAGAAAAAAAGACAAAATATGAGACAAATGACACAAAACAAAACAACAGGCAAAAAATTACGAAGCAACAAAAAAACGGACAAACAACATAAGCAAGTCAAAAAAAAATCACAAAATGACAAAAACTATGCACAAAACAACAAATAAAGCAAAGCACAAAATGACAAATATAAGACGCAAGAAAAAATGAGACAAACAACACAAAACAAAAAAAGGAAACAAAAAATTAGACAAAAATGTTACAAAGTGACAAAAATGAGACAAAAAAATACAAATGACACAAGACAAAAAAAATGACAAAAGCAAGAAACAAAATGACAAAAAAGCACCCAAACAACACAATTGAGACAAAAAAGACACAAAACAGCAAACAAAGCATGACAAAAATGACAAAAAAGACAAAAACCACAAGCGAGACAAAAAGGAAACACAAAACAACAAAAATGAGGAAAAAAAACGACAAAAGTCAGACAAAAAAGGCAATAAACAACAAAACTAAGACAAAATATTACAAAAATGAGACACAAAAGAACAATGACTAATCTACTTTGTGTAGTTTTGTCCTCTTTGCAGGTGTGTCTGGCTCTAAAACTGATCTGCAGGTACTGGCCTTACCATCCTCCCAGTGTTTGTTGTTCTCTTGTGCATTGTTTGTTTCTCTCACCTATACCCTCAGCCTAACTGGGTGAGACAGACAACCACCCTCCCTGAACCTGGTTCTGCTAGGGGTTTCTTCCTGTTTAAATCCAGTCTTTTTCTTCCCACTGCCACCAAAATCTTGCTCAAAGTAGGCCACTGGATTTGGAAGGTTTCTCTCTATAATGTGAAATTGTAAAGTCTTTATTTTCAATTTTCAGGGGTTTTAAACTTTACATAGAAACCAATAATTGTTTTGCATGTTTACACCCATCTGTCCAAGACTAATTGCACAGTACAAACACTTACAAATCACAACTAAATAGTTTATAAAACTTCACATTAAGATCTGCAATATAATCTAACAATCTCCTAAGCAGCTCACAGCACTTAACAGCTTCCACAGCTGCTGCCAACAAGTAGATGCTCTGCACGATTTCTGTCCAAACTGCCATCAACGGCAGTAGTAAATGATTTCTCTCCAAAGCTAAATTATCCCTTATTTGTATAACGATGTAATCAACCTCATCCAGATGTGTGTGTCGAAAAATCTCTCACATCTTTTCAGCTTAATCCCTATAAGGACAAGTTGGGAAAAAGGGCGTCCTCCATCTGTTGGAGTGTGAAGGTCAGACTTCCACTCAGGGCTACAGTGGAATCTTAGGAACTGCCGCCTTCATACGTTTTGGTTTTTCCTGCACTACAGTTAACAGAGCAGGCACATGGTCGTCTGTTTTCCTCCTTTAATGGGGGAAAAATAATTGCTGATGAAAGAAGCTCATTTTATTTCTGAGAATTTAAACCCAAAACAGCAGATGGTCTTAAAGCTGCAGTAGGGTGAAGTCTGGAAAGTGTAAAAAAAAAAAAAAAAAAAACTAGAAACTTAACGATAACAGCCCCTGCAGCTCTCCCATTTTAGCTCTCTATTCTCCCCACCTCTATGCATGTACAAATTCAGTCAACATTCATTTTTGACTCCACTCTCTTGAATAGAAGTCCCGCATCTCACTCATCCAGCCACTGTGGACTTTATTGTCTCTTATACTGTCTCACTTGATGTGGTTGATTTTTTTGTGAATGTTCTTAAATATTAGAAGTTTTACTGATATATATGGAATCACTTTAGATATTTTTAGGATTTTTTTGGAAGATTTTCATTCATTTTTGGAAAATATTTACAAGAATTTTCTTGCCAAATTTGGGGTATTTTTATTAAAAATAATACTTTCAAAGGAAAATTTTAAGGAACAATTGGAATTTTCTTCCTGACGGTTTTGCAAATTTTCTGAAATTTGGGGAATTTTCTTTGCTGAATTTTTGGATTTTTTTCAGACAAGGAAACAATATCTTTTGGTGCCCATAAATAAATACAACAGGAGGGTAAAAAGACCTGGGATTGGACAAAGTCTTCCATCGAGGGCTAGATTTTTCTCTTCAAAAGGAGGTGCAACAGTCTAGTTTTTACTCCGATCACTCAAATCAACAGATGATAAAAGTTTATTGTAATTTTTTTTTTTTTTTACCAACAATAACCTTAGTTTTAACAGGCCCAAGAAATTAGCCCAGCCACTAGAAGAGAATTTGAGCACAATTGTATACTATCATAAAGTCTTCTAAAAGTCTCACTGCTCATTTCTGCAAACCTTTTTTCTACAAAGCTAAATGATGTAAACACTTGGATTAGAGAGGGGCATTTTGACAGTTTGCTATCCAGATGGTATTCCTGTCCAGGATTGCCTGGAGGTGGAGCAATAAATGGAGGATGGAGAAAACAAGGCTCACAGTGATACTCCGTACAGTATTTAAAAGGCTTGTGATTGGATTGAGTCTTCCACTGTTTGCTAGATTTTTCTCACCAAACGGAGATGCAAAAGTTCGCGAAAAGTTTATTATGGGATTTTTGGCCAACATCACGTGCCTACACTAACTTTAATGGGCCCACTGGAAGAGCTTTTTATTTGGAGAATGTGAGAACAATCCTCCTATAATATCATCAAAACTTTAAAAGCCTTTTACTGCTCATTTCTACTACAAACCTTTTTTTCTTAAATTGACATTTGATCCGTTTCTCTTTGCTCAAAAAGTGGATGACAGAACCAAGAGAAGTAGACAGTTCTGGCAGTTTGGTAATCAGATGGTATTTCAGTCCAGTTGCTTTGAGGTTGAACATTAAATGGAGGAAGAGGAAAGCAGGAGAGGAGACAGGAAGACGTAGTAGTGAAGCAGAAACCAGGTACACAACAAAGCACTGTGCATTATTGTAGAAAATGTCAGACTTCCAGAGTTGATAATAGGGTTTATTTTGGAAAAATGAAAGAAAGGGCACCACAGGAAAAGACAACGTAGGAAGTCAAACTGGATGCTTTTGGGAAATGTTGTGCAGCCAGATGGTTCTGGGTTTAGAGCTATTTCCAGTGTCCCACGGTCCAGGACAGTGAACCCCCCAGGCACAAGCCGGGCACCATGGGACGGGATCAAACTCTGAGGATGGATGAGTCTTTCCAGAGGTCACAGGAAGGAGGAAGACGAGGACGAAGTAAAGAACACTCAGGTATCTTTAAAAATTCAGGGGTTTGAAAATTTAAGATGGAAAAAAACCTTGTTTTCAAACTGATGTCCGTGCACTTCTTCTTATATAGGCATGAGAAGCCTTCACTTCAGCTCGTAGAAGCAGGTTACATAACAAATGAAGTCACAGAGTTACATTACTGTATGTTACAGTCCTAAGGCTTCTATGTGGAGGCTTTGTCCATCTATCAGATATTGGGAACAATAGTTTTCTCACTATGTGGAACAACATCACTGAAAATACTGCAAGACATTCACCAAAAGGAGAATTATTCTGCACTCTTGTGTTGGAGCCTTTCAACTACGGCTCCTTTACATGGACCCACCACAGATAAGGCAGTTGTGGAGCTACATTGTTTTCAGGTATTGATTGTTTGGGGTTGTCTACACTGGATTTATCATTCATTTCATGTCATCTTCATTGGGAAAAAAATGCTTTTCTTTCAAAAATAAAGACATTTCTCAGTGACTTTTGAACGGTAGTTTATATATATATATATATATATATATATATATATATATATATATATATATATATAAATATAAATAAAAATATATATATGTGTGTGTGTGTGTGTGTGTGTGTGTGTGTGTGTGTGTGTGTGTGTGTGCGTGTGTGTGTGTGTGTATTTTTTTTTAGCAAAGATGCCTTGAATTCAGTGCTTCTACACAGTAAAACATGAGAACGCCATTAAGTTATGTAAACTTGTTTATTTTCTTTAACTCAAATTGTCATGGTAAGTTTTGAATATTGAACTCAAGTTTATAAGTTTTAGAAAATTAAACTTAAAGTAATTAGTTGTCTTGGCTATTTGTAAGTTTCATCAGGACTGTCAGTGTTGATTTAACTTATTTCTGTAAGTTATACCTTGAAAAAAGAAAGGGGGCGCTGGGGGGAGGGGGGTTGCTGCTGAAGAAATACCATAATTTTGGGATTAGTCAAAAATAAAACTGTAAAGCTATGATATCTAAGAACTATCATGCTCACCAGTTCTCTAAATTGGACAAACCATAGTATTTCAACCAGAACTTAATTATTGACGAAACAATAGAGAAAACGGCAGTGGACTACTTCCAGCGGCGGAGGGACACCATTTTCCAGCTAGCTGCAATCTGACGCAGTGACGCAGCAGAGTACAACTGACCAGGGCGGAGGGATACGTCATTCTGCTGGGAGAAGAGACACGGCGAGGAGGTAAGTTATCTTCTGAAAGTGCTTTTGAGTTTTTGTTGATAAAATTTAATAACAGTGGCAGTTTCTTCTGTGATAAAATGGAATTAAGTCAGCACATTGACAGAGCTTTGCGAATATGACTACATTACCGTGTTTTTCTCTATGCTAATCCATCGCGTTAATCAAAGTTTGAAATGGCGCATTAGTAAATTACACCACTGTTGTCCATGGCGGACATTTTAATCGAGGGGCGTTCATTTAGGTTAGAAATGCTTCCGACGAGACAGGAGCAATAAAAAAAACTATTGAATTCAACATTTGCCTGCAAGCAACTGCTGGCTAACGTTACCCTTTTGTTAGTTAGCTAGTTTGCTACGCAGTCAAGGCAAAGTAGTGCTGGTTGTGTTCTGGTATGCCCGCGAAAGCTGAGTCACGTGCAATGCGATTTCTTGCATTCACGCGCACGGGGGGGGGGGGGGGGGGGGGGGGGGGGGGGGGGGGGGGGTCACGTGACTCAGCTTTCACGGGCATACCAGAACACAACCGGCACTACTTTGCCTTGACTGTGTGCATTGTCTCCCTCTCTTTCATCCTCTTGCTCGCTCTATCACATCGGAGCTCCTCTCCCTCAGCTGCTCTGGGGATGAAGATCTCTGTCAGGGTGCAGCACTGTCTGAATTGTGTGACTTGTCTAGTTTATCTTTTTCTACTTTTACTAATGACCCTACAATCTACAGGTAATTTTATTTTTCATTTAATCTGGTGGTTATTAAATTGATTATTCCATAAAAGGTCAGAAAATGGTATTAAAAAAACTCTTAGTCACAGCTTCATTAAGCTCATGGTGACACCCTCAGATTTGTCCCAAATAGATTATTTTCACTGTCACATTAAACAAAACAGTGGAGTATTTTTTATTTTTTTGTTTTAATTTGGAAGCTTGTAAAAGGGAAATTTGAGGAAATTAATTTTATTCATTTTTATTGATTGAAATATTGGAATTCTATACGACTTATCTGATAATATCAAATATTTGTTACATCCAATACCTGTCTTTTTTTTAATGGACTAGATTTTTTGGTTCTTTGTAGAAATACTTAATAACATGAATGCAGTTTCATGCAGAAGGACCCAAAATATCTCTTTCTCACTCACACAATATATCATAAGATGATGCAGATAGGTTAAAAACTGATTCACATTATCCTTTTTTTCTCTTGCAGTTGTATAAAGAAGCCATTTCATCAGGCAGGAGGTTGACCTTTCAAAGTGTTATGCAGCACCTTGATAAAGAGGTATGTATAATGGGCATTTGTCAATGTGAACTTCCATAAGAACTCTAATATTGCATGAGCTCACTTTTGTCTAACTTTATGTAGGACACAAATCAGAATAGGAGGACGGCTGCCCTTCTTGGTCTCCCACGTTTTTTCTCGGAGGATACTTCAGAGATCATCAGGATGTGTGATGTAAGAAAATTAACATGTTTAGATAATATTAATCATTGACTAGATTTACTGGTATTAATTTTAAACAGAAGTAAACATCCCTTTTTTCCACAACATTGCAGAACCTTTTTCATTCAACGTTTAGTACATCATTCAAAACTTACTGGCAGTTCAAATGTTTTAAAATTTACTGATAGGCAGTTTTAAAAAGAGAATGTGTGATACGATGATATAGACTGCTGAACTTCATAAGTTAATCACAATAAATGCATTCTTACATGATTGTAGCTGTATGAAAATCGTAAAATCGCAAACTTTGTTAAATCTAAATTGATTTAGTTACATGGTACACCATTCAAAATGTGGATTCATATATTTTTTTTCCATAAACAGCAAAACTGACTACATCAAAAATTCAGGTGACTGTCAAGGCCCATGGGCCTCTTGTTTTTGTTTTGTTTAAGCTTTGCTCTCCATGCTTGTAGCCGGCTCCTCGGTACCTTTAAGGTAGGTAGTCCAGCGCTACAACTCAGTGATAGGAACTAAAACTAAGTTTGAACGGGGTTGTGTGGGGATCTTTCTTGCATCAAAACTATGTCAGTAAAAGTGTTTATTTTGTGACTAACCAGCTCAGATTGCTATGATAAGTATCTGACAACATTATGGAGACAAATTCTACCTTTTTATTTACCTGATGTTGCTTCTTGCCCTTGTTTACATCCTGTTATGTAGTCTGTCATTTGAAGCAGGGGAGTGTGTGTGTGTGGAGCTACAGACACAGAAACTTGTAGTTTGTTTCTGAAGTGATGGCTGAATATTTAGAAGATTTTGAACAGTTGGATGAGGTATTTGAATTTGATGGCCTACATTATGTATTTGAACTGATGAAAGCTGCAACAGAAGAAGAGAGGGACAGGGAGGGGGGCAACAGGCTGCAGAGTTTCAGCCAGCCATGCTGTTGTGATACTCAGGAGTTTGTTTTGTTGTTCATATTAGTTCAAGTATTTGACAACATGATGGAGAGAATCCACAAATCAAATTCAAATACTACATCACAGTATTCAGAATCGTCTAAATATTCAGCCATTTCTTCAGAAATAAACTTACTTTTGGTTTCAGGCAAAAATGAAACTCAGTGAATACAGCATGGGTCAGCCAGATTTTGGTTCCTATCATTCAGTTTGACCACAGGACAATCCTAAATACAGCCCAGGTTCAAAAATCCCAACGTTTTCCTTTCAGGATAGACAGAAGTTCCATGGGTTCGACAGTTGTCAGAATCGAGATCATGTGAAAAGAGGATGATGGGAATTCTGAAATTTTTAAAGACAGCAGGGTCACCGGTATATCTAAAGGGGACAGACTTTTTTTTTTTTTAAACAATACACCCGTTAAAGTGCAATAATCTATAGTAATGTGCGCTTTCATTAGTTGAAGAAGTACATGTTTTTTCTTCTTTTTGCATAATCAGTCATAAATAAGTTTTGCTCATTTAGAGTGAACTACTACTGACATTATTAAATTTCTGAATTACATCCACCAAAAAATAAATTTGTCCAGTTGTTTCAGGATCATGGGGAAACCCTGGACATCTTAATTAAGGGAATGTATATCAGACTTCTCATTGGACATGAAGGCGTTCTGGACGATGCATTCCCAATGTGGCTGTGGTGGTAGAGAAGACGATCGTTCTTGCTACATAAGAGGTGTGGTCACTGTTTAGGCCACTGCAGCATTAAATTATCTGCTGCAGAGAGAAAAGGAATGAAAGGAGACAGAAATTCTGCCAAATGTGTTCAAAACAAGCTAAAACATCATGCAAAATGCCTCATAACCTGCTGAAAAACAATAAAAACTAACTCTGAAATGACTCAAAAACTCAAAATTTGTCCAAAACAAGTTACAATATTGTGCAAAATACCTCAAAACAAGATAAAAACTGACTTAAAATTCTTTGAAATGACTAAAAAAAATCAAAATTTGTCCAAAACAACTTAAAATATTGTACAAAATTCCTTGAAACAACATAAAAACTGACTTCAATATGTCAGAAATGACTTTAAAGCTCAAAATTTTTCCAAAATGAGTTACAATATTGTAAAAATTTTAAAAATGCCTCAAAAACCTGCTCAAAACAATAAAAACTGACTTGAATATGTCTGAAATGACCTAAAAACTCAAAATTGGTCAATAACTACCCCAAATTTGTCTAAATCAAGTTAAAATATTGAGTAAAATGCCTCAAAACAAGATTAAAAAAACTGACTAAATTGTCTGAAATGACTTAAAAGCGGGGCTGCACAGTGGTGTAGTGGTTAGCACTTTCACCTTGCAGCGAGAAGATCCCTGGTTCGCGTCCCGGCTTTCCCGGGATCTTTCTGCATGGAGTTTGCATGTTCTCCCTGTGCATGCGTGGGTTCTCTCCGGGTACTCCGGCTTCCTCCCACAGTCCAAAAATATGCTGAGGTTAATTGATTATTCTAAATTGCGAATGTGAGAGTGATTGTTTGTCTCTGTATGTAGCCCTGTGACAGACTGGTGACCTGTCTAGGGTGTCCCCTGCCTTCACCTGAGTCAGCTGGGATAGACTCCAGTCCCCCCCCCCCCCCCCCCCCCCCCCCCCCTAATGAGGATTAAGCGGTGTATAGATGATGGATGGATGGATGGATGGATGGATGACTTAAAAGCTCAAAATTTGCCCAAAACAAGTTAAAATATTTGTCTCATAACCAAAATGTCTCATGACCTGCTCAAAGGAAGGTACGTTTGATAACAAAATTTTCTAGGCTTGTGGATGATGTAAAGATAGGCTGTAGAAACTCTTAAGACAACCACAGCATTTTGTCACGTGAGATAAAGTGTGGTACATTCAGAAAATCCAGCAGAATGTGAGAGAACTGCAATTCTAGTCAGATTGTGGGGATTTTATAGCTTTTACTTGTGAATAATGGTTTCTAAATTTACAGTTTTCCTTCAGTTCACTAATTTCTATCAATCTTTATCAAAACCAAAGTAATTTAACTGCAAATACAAAGCTTGTCTAAAGATTTCCCCTTTTAGTCTTAGTGTAAATGTTACATGAAAGTTTTAATACTAGCAATATATGCATATATGTCAGTAGCAGGGAGAAGCAAACTGAAAATACAAAAAAGTTTTGAAATTTCTAGTTTTTATGGATAGAAGAAGAGTTTAAGCTGGTTAGCTCAATATTTTCAAATTATAGAACCCCCCTATATAAAGTCTGTTTATTGTGTTAAATGTGTGTTTTAGTTTCAGTATTCTGGAGATTGAGATCTATTCTCTTTCACTTTTAGCGTCAGACGTTCCTGCAGAAACCGTCAGAGCCCAGAGGGATGCTTACCGATGCTCAGGAGATGGACGAGGAGAGGAAACGTTCTCCGTCCTCCAGACAGATCTGAAGACCCGACCGGCCTCTGGGGTGGCGTTCGGTGAAGTTATCGCTTCTGCTGGAGGATAAATGTGGAGATCTGCAGATAGAAGCCAAGAAGATGAATGGAGCTGGAGAGGAAGAAGATCTACGTCTGCTCCCAGCGGTGGATCTGAAGTTAACCAAACTGGTTCTGACTCTGACTGGAATAACTGTGACATTAGGTGTTTATGCACGTTTTATTTTCCTCCTGATTCATGTCTGTGTAGTTTCTCATTCATCCAGGTCATGGTTATCCAAAGTTGTTTAAATCAATCCAGCTAGACTTTAAGAAGTTTCCTTGAAGACGTTTCACCTCTCATCCAAGAGGCTTCTTCAGTTCTGGTGGTGGTTGATGTTGCCTCAGCTTATAACCCCTGTGAGGTGTGGTCAGTGTTATTCACATTCCGACAACCATTGCCAAGGCCCACCTGGCTCCTCAACGGTGGTCGTTGGGAGCCAGGGAGTGACAAAGGGGGTCGAAATGCAAGTTTCACCGAGCCCTCGTATGCTAATGGTGGTCGTTAGCACGAGCCACCTCACCTGAGTCATTCTGCTGAGTAGTTCTTTTGGGGAGTTTTGAAAGGACCTGATTGTAAAATGGCGAAAGATGATGTCGCAGACACCCCCCCACCCCACCCCCCCCGTTCAGAGATGGCTTCTCCACTTTGACATAGATGGCTTCTTTCATGACTCTCTCACACCATCAGTCCTCCCTGTCCAAAATCTGAACATTGGTGTCCTGAAAAGAGTGTCCCTCTTCCTTGAGGTGAAGGAAGACCACCGAATCCTGTCCTGAGGAACTGGCTCTTCTGTGTTGAGCCATACGCTTGTTAAGTGGCTGTTTGGTTTCCCCTATGTAGAGATCTGAGCATTCCTCGCTGCGTATGCAGTTAAATGCAGCGGGGGGTGGGGGGTGGGGTGGGGTGGGGGGGTGTCTGCGACATCATCTTTCGCCATTTTACAATCAGGTCCTTTCAAAACTCCCCAAAAGAACTACTCAGCAGAATGACTCAGGTGAGGTGGCTCATGCTAACGACCACCATTAGCATACGAGGGCTCGGTGAAACTTGCATTTCGACCCCCTTTGTCACTCCCTGGCTCCCAACGACCACCGTTGAGGAGCCAGGTGGGCCTTGGCAATGGTCGTCGGAATGTGAATAACACTGACCACACCTCACAGGGGTTATAAGCTGAGGCAACATCAACCACCACCAGAACTGAAGAAGCCTCTTGGATGAGAGGTGAAATGTCTTCAAGGAAACTTCTTAAAGTCCAGTTGGATTGATTTAAACAACTTTGGACTCCTGATTCATCCAACTTTTTCCAAGAGATTTCTGAGTTCTCTCTCCTTCTTCATGTTTTGTTTCCACAGAGCTGGAGGATCTTAGATCTTTTACTGCCTTTTTACATCTTATAGTTGAGATTTGGTGTCTGTGTGGCCATTTAGTGTCTATTTTGTTGGTCCTGTCTGTTTTTGGAGTTATTGTTTGTAGTTATTGGTAGTTTTTACATGTATGAATGTTCAACTTGCATCTATTTATTGTTGGTTTTCGTCTCTTTCAGGTCATTTTGTGTCTCTTTGCTGTGTTGTTGCATCATATCGTTGTTCTTTTGTGTCCCTGTGTTGTAGTTTTACAGAGAAATTCTGTATTTTGGGGTTTTTTTTTGTATGATCGCTGTCATTCTAACTGCACAGAAGTGTCACTAACCCTGCGCCCAGGTTGCTCCCGTGTCCAGGTTCTGCTCCTCTCTCCAGGTTTTGCGCCCATGTTCTTCTCCCGTCTCCAAGTTCTGCACCCGTCCCCAGGTTCTGTTCCTGTCTCCAGGTTTTGCGCCCGTCTCCAGGTTCTGCACCCGTCTCCAGGTTCTGTTCCCGTCTCCAGGTTTTGTGCCCAGGTTCTGTTGCAGTCTCCATGTTCTGCGCCCGTCTCCAGGTTCTGCCCCCAGGATTTGCTCCTGTCTCCATGTTCTGCACTCGTCCCCAGGTTCTCTGAGACTTAAGTTGAAAATACAAAGTATCATCAGTTAAACAACTTCTATAACTTAACAGTTTGAGTTGAAACAATGGTTGCTTTCAAGTTGTTTACTCACATTTTTAAGGCAGCAGGTGAACTTTCGTTTCTAAGTTTAACTGGCTTAAAATGTTTTCCAGTGTAGCAACAGTTCTTGCTATTGTGATTCGTTTGATTTAGCCTCCTACATTAATAAATTGAATCTCTTCAGATTGCTCGCCCAGAAGCAAGCTTGATGGACAGGACTGATGGAAACTGCTTCGAGCAAAATTAGGTATTTGAAAATCTGAGGCTCTTTGAGAAGATTCTTTGTCTATTTTGGAATAATGAAGAATACAAGTGTCACAACAACTGATGATTAAAATAACCATTCTAATTTTTATTTATATATATATATATATATATATATATATATATATATATATATATATATATATATATATATATATATATATATATATATATAAACACACACGCTGCATTTTAACTATTATGAAAATGAATGATATAGTTTAAGCTAGGAAAAATCAACTCATTTTTTAAAAAAGTTAATCTGTTAATGTATTTCTTTTGGATGGGGAAATGAATATTCCTCTCTCTTTTATGCAGTGCTTGGTGAGAGTAAAAGCAGTAAACCAGGCCTGAAGCAGGCAGATGGTGGAGGTCCAGGAGAGGGAACGACCCATCAGGACGAGGATCAAACCACTCTGATAGATGGTCTCACCTAGGCTTCGGCTCCAACCACAAGGTCAGAACCACAGCTGAGATCAGAACAGAGCAACAAAGGTTGTAGGTTAAATCACTACCAAAGTAAAGACTGCTATAAACCAGGGGAGTCAATCTCATCTTAGTTCAGGTTCCACATTCAGCCCAATCTGATCTCCAGTGGCCAGGACCAGTAAAATCACAGCATAATAACTTATAAATAACCACAACTCCTACTGGTTCGTTTGTTTTAGTGCAAAAAAGTACATTCTGAAAATGTTCACATTTAAGGAATTATCTTTTTACAGAACATTATGAACAAAGTGAAATTTCTGAAGTAAAATAAATTCAATTTGAATAATATTCAGCCTCAGTTTGTCATTACACATTACAACATTTAGTCATCTTGAACTGAACGATATAGTATTTCACTTTATAATCAAAATGACAAGTCAGACAAAAAAACAACACAAACAAGACAAAATATTACAAAAATGAGACACAAAATGACAGAAGAACAATGAACAGTCTCGTATTTTATTTTATGATCAAAACAACTTGTCATGGTCTCAAAATGATTTCAAATTTTTAGTTTTACTAATTTACAATCTGCAGTTAATGTCTTCTCTGGAATTTTTACATTTTGAGGGCCAGATTGGACCCTCTGGAGGACCGCTTTTGGCCCGCGGGCCACATGTTGGACACCCCTGCTATAAGCGCTGCCCTTTATCCGAGTTATCCTACAGATGGGATGCTGCAGTGTGTTTCGTTAAAGAGAGTTTTTTCTCCTGGAAGATAAACATGCTGAGCTGCTCCTACTTCACCAACATGCTTTCCTCTGCTTTCACTGACATTTCTCCATCTGAAGATCAAATCTGCA